>NC_053489.1:389110348-389200348 GCF_905171775.1 Rana temporaria
AGTATCGGCGGTTTCAGCTTTAGGCTCTTTAAGAACGCCTCAAAGCAACGCAGTTTTCCCGATCCATCCTCTACTCGAGGAGGTCATGTTTCAGGATTGGATTAAGCCAGATAGTCTTTTTACCACCTAAAAAATTCTCTGTTTTATATCCTATGGAGGAGAAATTCTCCAAAAGATGGGCGCCCCCGGCGGTGGACGCAGCCATCTCCTATGTGAACAAATCTTTAACTTGTCCGGTGGAAAACGTACAGGTGTTTAAGGATCCGGTTGATAAACGCTTGGAAACATTACTGAAAGCCTCCTTTACTTCAGCAGGGGCGATAGTTCAGCCCGCTGTGGCTGCTATTGGAATTACCCAAGCATTATCAGATAAGACTAAGCAAATGCTTAAACTTATCCCTGCCCAGCAGGCAGAGGAATTTTCGGATATACCGAGGGCTATACGCTTTACGGTGGATGCTATCAAGGACTCCATCCAGCAGGCATCACGTTTATCCTTATTTCTAATCCATATGAGAAGGCTCTTATGGTTGAAGAGTTGGGAGGCTGAGCCCCCATGCAAAAAGCTCCTGGTAGGGTTTCCCTTCCATGGAGGACTACTCTTCGGAGAAGATCTGGATAGATATATTCAGACTATATCAAGCGGCAAAAGCACTCTTGCCAGTCAAGAAGAAAGCCCGAGGGCCCGCGTTTAAGCGCCAGCCCTCCCCGGGACAGGGGCCCTCTAATACCAGACAGTATCGACGGCCTCCTGCAAGATCAGGCTTTAACAATAAGCCACAAGGCCAAGCCACTGGGGGCAAGAAGCAGTGGTACCGCAAGCCTGCGAAGCCAGCCCCCAAGTCGGCCTTATGAAGGGGCGCCCCCACCCACGATGGTGGGGGGAAGGCTACGTCTCTTTGCAGAAGTTTGGGAGGCCAGCATTCCCGACTGCTGGGTACGGTCTTCCGTAGCCACGGGCTACAAACTAGAATTTTCATTACCAGGAGTCAAGAGTACCAGGCGACCCGGTGAAGGGAGCCGCGTTGATGGCGGCATTGAATCATCTGCTGTGCCAGAAGGTGATAGTAGAAGTACCAGTCCAGGAACAGGGCTTGGGGTTCTACTCCAACCTGTTTATCATCCCAAAGCCCAACGGCGATGTCAGGCCAATTTTGGACTTAAAGGGAGTAAATGCGTACCTAAAGGTCAGCTCATTCCGGATGGAAACTATTCGGTCAGCTGTCGCCGTGCTCCAGAAGGACGACTTCATGGCGTCCATAGACATAAAGGATGCTTACCTTCATGTGCCAATTTTTCAGCCACATCAGGTATTTCTACGCTTCTCGGTGGCTCAGCGTCATTTCCAATTTGTGGCGCTCCCCTTCGGGTTGGCTACGGCCCCCCGGGTATTCACGAAGGTCCTAGCCCCAATCCTAGCCAATCTAAGGACCCAAGGGGTCACGGTCCTAGCTTACCTGGACGACCTCTTGGTCGTAGACCACTCGTTTCCTGGCCTGGAACGAGCAGTCGCCCTCACGGTTCAGTACCTCGAGAGGTTCGGCTGGGTCCTAAATGGAGACAAATCAGCATTTCGGCCCACAAGGCAGCTGGAATATCTCGGCATGAGATTGGATACAGAACAACAGAAGGTGTTCCTACCTCTATTAAAGGTCAAGGCCATCAAAGAGCTAATACAAATAGTTCTGAGCAAGAGAAAGCCAACTGTTCGCCTATGTATGCGGCTACTAGGCAAGATGGTGGCCACCTTCGAGGCGGTACCGTATGCTCAGAGCCACACTCGCATCCTGCAGGCAGCCATCCTGTCAGCATGGAGCAAGAGGCCTCAGGCCTTGGAGATTCCTTTGCCACTCTCACCAAGAGTCCGGCAAAGTCTATCTTGGTGGTTAAACCCTCAGAATCCCCTGAAGGGAAAGACGTTCAGTCCTGTGACCTGGAAGATAGTAACCACAGACGCCAGCCTGATCGACTGGGGAGCAATTTTGGATGGTTGCACTCGCCAGGGCACTTGGGCAGCGGCAGAGAAGCAGTTGCCCATCAATATCTTGGAGCTCAGAGCTGCCCGACTAGCCCTCAGGGCTTGGACGTCCAAACTGCAGGGGTTCCCGGTGAGAATACAATCGGACAATGCCACGGCGGTGGCATACATAAATCACCAAGGGGGAACCAAGAGTCAAGCCGCTCAGAAAGAAGTGAGCTTGATTTTCTTGTGGGCAGAAGCCCATGTGCCCTGCATATCGGCTATATTCATTCCCGGAGTGGACAACCTACAGGCGGACTTCTTAAGTCGCCAGACTCTATTGCCGGGGGAGTGGTCTCTGCATCCACAGGTCTTTCAGACACTCTGCCAGAAGTGGGGAGTGCCGGACGTGGATATCATGGCATCGAGACTAAACAAGAAGCTAGACAGGTTCATGTCCCGCACAAGGGATCCCAGAGCCTGCGGAACCGATGCGTTAGTTTGCCCTTGGCATCAGTTCAAACTTCTTTATGCATTTCCCCCGCTCCAGTTACTACCCCGCCTGCTGCGCAGGATCAGGGTGGAGCACATACCAGTCATCCTGGTAGCTCCAGCATGGCCCAGAAGGGCATGGTATTCACTAATCCTGAAGATGGTAGTGGGAGACCCTTGGACGGCCAGACCTGCTATCGCAAGGTCCGATCCTCCACCCTGCCTTACAGCATCTAAATTTGACGGCCTGGAAGCTGAATCCCTGATTCTCAGGGGTAGAGGTCTGTCTCCAGAAAGTAATCTCTACCCTAATCAGAGCCAGGAAACCGGTCTCTAGGGTGATTTATTACAGGGTCTGGAAGGCCTATGTAGGCTGGTGTGAGTCCAAGCGATGGCTTTCTCGCAAATTTACCATCGATAGAGTATTACGTTTTCTCCAGCTAGGAGTGGATAAAGGACTGGCATTAAGCACAATCAAAGGACAGATTTCAGCTTTGTCAGTGTGGTTTCAGCGGCCGCTGGCCACCCACTCGCTAGTTAAGACCTTCCTTCAAGGGGTCTTACGTATTAATCCTCCAGTTAAATCCCCGCTTTGTCCGTGGGATTTAAATCTTGTTCTGTCAAGTTTACAGAAACAACCTTTTGAGCCGTTGGCTGAAATTCCTTTGGTTTTACTGACAAGGAAGTTAGTATTTTTGGTCGCCATAGTTTCCGCCAGAAGAGTATCGGAACTGGCAGCCTTATCCTGTAAGGAACCATATCTTATTTTACATAAGGACAAGGTCGTTCTCCGCCCTCATCCTTCCTTCCTACCGAAGGTTATATCCAGTTTTCATCTAAACCAGGATTTGGTATTACCATCCTTCTTCCCTAAACCTACTTCCAGAAAGGAAGGGTTGCTGCATACCTTGGATATTGTCAGGGCCATGAAGGCCTATCTTAAAGCTACAGAGAAGATCCGGAAAACAGATGTGTTGTTCATTTTACCGGATGGGCCCAAGAAGGGGCAGGCAGCTGCAAAATCCACCATCTCGAGATATCAGTTAATCTCTCAGGCCTACGGCTTGAAAGGGTTGCCTCCTCCGTTATTAAAGGCTCATTCTACTAGGGCCATGGGCGCCTCCTGGGCAGCACACCACCAGATCTCTATGGCTCAAGTTTGCAAGGCGGCAACCTGGTCTTCTGTCCACACGTTTACAAAATTCTACCAGTTGGACGTAAGAAGGAATACTGATACAGCCTTTGGGCAGGCAGTGCTGCAGGCTGCAGTTTGAGACCCTCGGATTCCGGGGGCTCCCTTTTGAGTTAAATTTAAAATTTAAAATTATTTTTTCTCAACTAAGTTGGATTTATTATGATTTAAGTATATCTCTAAATTAAATCCTTTTGTCTTGGGAAGATGTTCTCCCTCCCCTCATTGTAAGCATTGCTTTGGGACATCCCACATAGTAATGAATATGCCGCTCTGTGTCCCGTGATGTACGAGAAAGAAAAAGGGATTTTTAATACAGCTTACCTGTAAAATCCTTTTCTTGGAGTACATCACGGGACACAGAGCTCCCACCCCTCTTATGGGGACCATTTTGGGAGGCATACTGCTTGCTACAAAACTGAGGTACTCCTCCTATGGGAGGGGGTTATTTAGGGAGGGGCACTTCCTGTTTGAGATTGCCAGTGTCCATCACCTGAAGGTACTCCATATAACCCACATAGTAATGAATATGCCGCTCTGTGTCCCGTGATGTACTCCAAGAAAAGGATTTTACAGGTAAGCTGTATTAAAAATCCCTTTTTTTGCACACACATTTTAGGCCTGAAGATTATATAAAATCCCCAAACATATATCTTCTGGCAGCAGACACCCTAGAGAATAAAATGGTGGTAATTCTAATTTTATGTCACGCAATATTACATTCTAGGAAATATCGTGACTTCGGATACACCAAAATTCAGTAAACTCATTTAAGCACTTCAGCCCCCTGCTCAATGACCAGGCCACTTTTTGTGATTCAGCACTGCGTTTAACTGACAATTGCACGGTTGTGCAACGCTGTACCCAAACAAAATTTACGCCCCCCCCCACAAATAGTGCTTTCTTTTGGTGGTATTTGATTACCTCTGCGGCAATTTTTTTTTTTTTTTATAAATAACACTTACGTTTTACTATAATAAATATCCCAATAAAAAAAAAAAGTTTAGGCCGATCTGTATTTTACATATTTTTGGTAATATTTTTTTGCAAGAAGCGTATATTGATTGGTTTGCACAATAGCTATAGCATCTACAAAATAGGGGATAGATTTTATGTCATTTTTATTATTTTATTTACTAGTAATGGCGGTGATCAGCGATATTGTGAAGGACAGATCGCTTTATATTTGTCACTGGTCCCAAAAATGTGTCAAGTGTCCGATCAGTGCTATAAAAATGCACTGATTACTGTATAAATGTCACTGGCAGTGAAGAGGTTAACACTAGGGGGCGATCAAGGGGTTAAATGTGTTCCTAGGTGTGTTCTAACTGTGGGGGAGATGGGACTGACTAGGAGAGATGACAGATTGGTGTTCATACTTCGTATGAACACACGATCAGTCTCCTCTCCCCTGAGAGAACCAGAATCTGTATGTTTACACATACACCGATCCCAGTTCGCGCCCCCTAGTGGCCAAAAGGCAAAGCAACGTAAGGTAACGTAGCTTTGCTACGTCCGGAAGTGGTTAAAGTTAATTTTAGGGGGCACAAAAATGCAGTAAGTTACCCAGTTTTTAGTTAAAATAGAAAAGCTGAGTAAATGGATACCCAACATGTAAAACCTTAACCACTTGACCACTGGGCACGAAAACCCCCTTAATCACCAGACCAATTTTCAGCTTTCGGTGCTCTCACAATTTGAATGACAATTACTCAGTCATACAACATTGTACCCATCTGAAATTTTTGTCCTTTTTTTCACACAAATAGAGCTTTCTTTTGGTGGTATTTGATCACCTCTGCGGTTTTTATTTTTTGCGCTATAAAAGAAAAAAGACTGAAAATTCTGTAAAAATAAAAAAAAAATTCTAGTTTCTGTCATATTAGCAGGTTATTTCTCACACACATCATATGCATACTACAAATTACACCCCAAAACACATTCTGCTATTCCTCCCGAGTATGGCGATACCACATGTGTGAGACTTTTACACAGCGTGGCCACATACGGAGGCCCAACGTGCAGGGAGCACCATCAGGCGTTCTGGAGCACCCAGGCCAATTTTGACATTTCTCTCCTACATGTAAAAATCATCATTTATTTGCTAAAAAATTACATAGAACCCCAAAACATTATATATGTTTTTTTTTTCAAATACCCTAGAGAATACAATGGCGGTTGTTGCAACTTTTTATCTTGCACGGTATTTTCGCAGCAATTTTTTGAACGCGTGTTTTTAAAAAAAAAACTGTTTTGTGCTTAAAAAAAAAAAACAGTATAGTTAGCCCAATGTTTTTGCATAATATGAAAGATGAAGTTACGCCGAGCAAATAGATACCCAACATGTCACCCTTCAAAATTGCACACGCTCGTGAAATTGCGCCAAACGTTGCTACTTAAAAATCCCCATAGGCGACGTATTGCGGAGTATTGAGGGTATTGAGGGTATTGAGGGTATTGAGGGTATTGAGGGTATTGAGGGTATTGAGGGTATTGAGGGTATTGCGGAGTATTGAGGGTATTGCGGAGTATTGAGGGTATTGCGGAGTATTGAGGGTATTGCGGAGTATTGAGGGTATTGCGGAGTATTGAGGGTATTGCGGAGTATTGAGGGTATTGCGGAGTATTGAGGGTATTGCGGAGTATTGAGGGTATTGCGGAGTATTGAGGGTATTGCGGAGTATGGGGGGGGGGTGGTATTGCAGAGTATGGGGGGGGGGTGGTATTGCAGAGTATGGGGGGGGGGTGGTATTGCAGAGTATGGGGGGGGGGTGGTATTGCAGAGTATGGGGGGGGGGGGGTATTGCAGAGTATTGCACTTTACTTTAGCGCTTATTTTTTTTTTTACTGCAGAGTATTGCGCAGGGATGGCTGGATCTGTGACTGCAATTGTCACAGATCCAGCCCACAGTGCGGCGGCTGCTGCTGCCGCCCGATCCCCCCCCCCCCTCCCTCTCCTCTCACACTGTACCGAACGGACGGCATTGGACGGCGCGATCACGTGGTAAGGAGCCGCTTCCATTGGCTCCTTACCGCGATCCGTGTTGCTGCGGGTCCCGTGGACCCAGCGAGCGCCGGTGATCGCGTGTGCGCGCCCGCTCGGGCGCGCAATTCTGACTCTCTGGGAGGACGTATATTGACGCCCTCCTAGAGTTAGGGAACCGCCTTGTAGCCGTATTTCGGCTATAGGGCGGTTACCAAGTAGTTAAATTTGCATACACCCATAAAATAGCGGAAGGCTTCAGTTCACTATATTTTACATAGGTGATGCTTTAAAAGCCCCCTATAGGTCATCAGTTTAACCTTACAAAGCAGGTCTGGGGCTAGAACTATTTCTGTCATTCTCACATGCACGACAATATGTAACATGTATTTACAATCAGTTTTCAGGCGTAGGCCCCCCCCGCCACATGCATTTACATTTGTATGTAAATGTGGGGCCTAAAAAATTGTTCTTTTTGGGTGGGGGGGTGTACTCTACCCTCCCCTCTACCTGGCGGCAACCACTATGCCGATCCTGGATCCCGAGATGGGCAAGCGGGTTACATAGCAGGGGACACGTGGTGTGGAGCATTTGGGTGGCAGCCCAGGTGCTAGGATACAGTTTCTTATCGCCGTGGTGACCTGGCTGCCTGCACTTATTGGATGTCGTTTTCCAGTATGTCCCTTCGACAAAAGCTGGTTGTCACACCTGCTTCTGTCAGAAAGACAGCTATACACACTGACTAATTGTTGGCTGGTTCAGGTTGAACCGGCTGATATTTGGCCCCTGTGTACCTAGCCTTGGAAAATAAACCACCAAAGAATAAAGCAGACTTTTAGGGTTCTCAACATTTTGTCCAATTTAATAAAATCTTGTTCCCTCATTCACAAATTGTCCTAAATCCACGCATCTCTATTAATAGAGAAACGTGTACATCTTGCTCTTATACAATTACAACATATACAGTATTTCACAAAAGTGAATACACCCCTCACATTTTATAACTATTTTACAACACTGTAGTGTAGTGAGTGTACAGCTTGTCTAACAGTGTTCATTTGCTGTACCCCTCAAAATAACATAACGCAGCCATTAATGTCTGGCAACAAATGTGGGTACACTCCTAAGTGAAAATGTCCAAATTGGGCCCAATTGGCTATTTTTCCTCCCCAATGTCATGTGACTCGTTAGTGTTACAATGTCTCATTTGTGAATGGGTAGAAGGTGTTGCATTTGGTGTTATCACTCTCACTCTCTTACTGGTCAGTGGAAGTTCAAGAGCTCTGAAAAAAATTTTTTGTTGCTCTTCATAAATATGGCCTGGGCTATCAGAAGATTGCCATGACCCTGAAACTGAGCTGCAGCACAGTGGCAAAGACCATACAGCGGTCTAACAGGACAGGGTTCACTCAGAACAGGCCTCGCCACGGTTGACCAAAGAAGTTGAGTGCATGTGCTCAGTGTCCTATCCAGAGGTTGTCTATGGGAAATAGACCTATGATTGCTGCAGGGATTGAAGTGGTGTGGGCGTGTCAGCATGTCGGTGCTCACACCATACACGTATGCATGAATACATACATACATAGTTTATAGTAGGTGAGGTTAAAAAAAGACACAAGTCCAACCTATGCGTGTGATTATATGTCAGTATTACCTTGTTTATTACTGTATGTTGTGGTCGTTCAAGTGCTTATCTTATAGTTTCTTGAAACCATCGCTGCCCCCTGCTGAGACCACCGACTGTGGAATGTAATTCCACATCCTTGCCGCTCTTGCAGTAAAGAACCCTCTACGTAGTTTAAGGTTAAATCTCCATCTAATTTTAATGAGTGGCCACGTGTCTTGTTAAACTCCCTTCCGCAAAAAAGTTTTATCCCTATTGTGGGGTGTGTAAATTAAAATCATATCCCCTCTCAAGCAACCTTTCCTCATAACTAATATCCTCCAGACCCTTTATTACCTTTGTTGCCCTTCTTTGTGCTCTCTCCATTTCAGTACATCCTTCCTGAGGACTGGTGCCCAGAACTGGACAGCATGCTCCAGGTGTGGCCGGACCAGAGTCTTGTAGAACAGAAGAATTATCGTTTTATCCCTGGAGTTAATCCTCTTTTTAATGGATGCCAATATTCCATTTGCTTTTTTAGCAGCAGCTTGACATTGCATGCCATTACTGAGCCTATCATCTACTAGGACCCCCAGGTCCTATTCCATCCTAGATTCCCCCAGAGGTTCTCCCCCCCCCCCCCAGTGTATAAATTGCATTCATGTTTTGGCACCCAAATGCATTCTTTTCAATTTTTCTACATTGAACCTCATTTGCCATGTAGTTGCCCACCCCATTGATTTGTTCAGATCGTTTTGCAAGGTTTCCACATCCTGCGGAGAAGTTATTGCCATGCTTAGCTTAGTATTGTCTGCAAATACAGAGATTGCACTGCTTACCCCATCCTCCAGGTCGTTTATGAACAGATTAAACAGGATTGGTTCCAGTACAGAACCCTGGGGGACCCCACTACCCACCCCTGACTATTCCGAGTACTCCCCATTTATCACCACCCTGTGAACTCGCCCTTGTAGCCAGTTTTCAATCCATGTACTCCCCCTATGGTCCATGCCAACGGACCTTATTTTGTACAGTAAACGTTTATGGGGAACTGTGTCAAATGTTTTTGCAAAATCCAGATACACCAAGTCTACGGGCCTTTAGCTAGATGGCAACTCACCTCCTCATAGAAGGTTAATAGATGGGTTTGGCAAGAATGATTGTTCATGAATCCATGCTGAATACTGCTAAGGATACTGTTCTCGATACTAAAATCGTGTATCTAGTCCCTTATCCTCCCCTCCAAGAGCTTGCATACTATTGATGTTAGGCTAACTGGTCTGTAATTCCCAGGGATGTATTTTGCGCTTTTTTTTAAATATTGGTGCTAAATTTACCTTTACAACCTCTTTAACCATGGAGGTGATTCCTGTGATGTCATGAGAATAAACACGGCAGTTTTGGTTACTGAAGCCCCCTGATTTTCTCGTGAAGACTGAGGAGAAGAATACATTTATTACCTTTGCCATCTCCCCATTCTTTGTAACCAGATGTCCTTCCTCATTCTTTATGGGGCCAAGGTGGTCTGTCCTCCCTTTTACATAAAGAATTTCTTGGATTTCTTTTTTTGCTCTTCTCAGCTATGTGTCTTTCATGTTCTATCTTAGCCGCCCTAATTGCACCCTTACAAATTTTTGTTGCATTCTTTATAAAGTCTGAATGCCTCAACCTTGTATTTTTTTAAGGCCTTCCCTTTTGCTTTTATATGCATTTCTACATTGGAGTTATGCCATCCAGGATTTTTGCTCGCTCTTTTAATTTTATTACCCAATGGGATGCATTGGCTAATGCCCCTATTTAATATGCTCTTAAAGCAAACACATCTCTCCTCTGTTTTCTTTGTTCCTAAGATTTTTATCCCAATTTATGCCTTCTAGCAAGGTTCGTAGTTTAGGGAAGTTGGCACTTTTGAAATTCAGTGTCTTTGTATTCTCCTTATGTTTCCTATTTGTGTGATTTAAACTGAATCCAACCTGTGATCGCTGTTACCTAAATTGCCCCGTATTTCAACGACTGATCAGGTCTGTATTGTTGGTGATCAGTAGATCCAGTAACGCTTTATTTCTGACCCATAAAATTGTCCTGATTAACTATATATGCTGCGCTTAAATGTACTACATAATAAATCTGGTAGAAAAATCCAAAGTGTGTACCAAAAAAATTATAAAGTAGATGAATCAAATACATACAATAATAATTGTATAGAGTGACATTAGTGCAAAACTAATTTAAAGCATGAAAAAACAAACAAATAAAGTGCTCTTGTGCATTCAGGTGATTAACAAATATACCACATATGATTGTGTCCAGTGGGACATGGAAAAACAGTACTCCCACCTTTGCTAAGTTCAAAAGTGCATCTGTGCATGAAAGTGACTTCCTGAGATAATGGCAATGATCCCACTTTTGCTGAGAAAAGTGCTTTAGTGCATAAATGTGACTTCCAACTGTAATACTATAAACGTGCTTAAATGTCCATGCGATAAAAATTGTTCAATTGGTGCTGTAGACCATGCATTGGTGCTCTTTCTCCGGTGACCCCCCCCCCCCCCTAGGTATTAAACGCTCACCTCAGAGTGTGTGACATGGAAATTACGCTCGGTCAAAACACGGGTCCCACTGCCCACAGTAGATATGATGGTGCTGAGGAAAGAGAAAGGAGCGGGGTTCCTTGCAGCCGCATCGATGGACCGTGGGACAGGTAAGTGTCGGTTTAAGTCAGCAGCTACACTTTTTGTAGCTGCTAACTTTTAATAAACAAAAAACAGGTGGTACTCCGCTTTAAATAGTGCACTAATCTGGTGCACTACATGGTACAGGAATTCACGCACGCGACTGCTGGGAAGTCAGAAGGGATTAGAATCCACAACTCAAACGGCCCTGTGAAGTTCCCTGTACTACTGTCTCTGTGCTGACATGTCTCTGAGCTCCCACGTTTGCATCTTTCGGCACACTAGGAGTTAACACAGTAAAATGTGCAAACGGGGAGCTGGGGAAATGTCAACACAGAGCATGTGTAGGAGCCAGTGTAAGCATACTGCTGTTAAAATACCTGTTTTGTAATAAATGTAGTTATAATCCATTAAGTGGCCACCGCTGTATGTGCTTTTTAAAATCTATGCAGCTTCATACCTCATTTCTTAGTCTGTGTGTATAACTGTATATGCGCTCATGTGACGGTCCGGTCCGGCCCGCCTCTCTCCTCTCACGTCTCTCCTCTCGCTCTCCTGACGCCAGTGGGAGTTCTCAGCCCCACCCACCGACTGTAGCTATCTGATCAGAAGAGAGGCAGGCGGAGCTGACGTCAGAAGAGACATAAAAAGGAGAGAGGTGGGCCGGACCGGACAGTCACATGAGCACATATACAGTTATACACACAGACTAAGAAATTAGGTATGAAGCTGCATAGATTTTAAAAAGCATATACAGTGGTGGCCACTTAATGGATTATAACTGCATTTATTACAAAACTGTTCATTTGACAGACACTCAGAGCGCTCTCCCGGGAGGGGCTGGGCCATTCGGGATGACGTCGCCCAACATCGGTTTTTCGGGTCGCATGCATCGAAGCCGCATCGGGGACATCCGAATTGTGATGCAGCGATTTAAATTCTGCACCCCTAGTGTGGTATGGTATAGGCATGTAGGCTGAAGCTGCTCCTTGGCATTTATTCACCTGGGCTGATTAGGGGCAGAGGCGATCGTTTCCTCTTTACTCTTGCTAGCCCTCTGGATTGGTATCGGGATAAGACTACTCCCCATATTTTGGGAAACCGGGATATGCATTCACCTCTGCTTTTGAGCGATGCCTAAATCAATATAACTGGTCACAGTAAATGTTGACATTCGTTGATTACATTTGGAATTTTCGTTTCTATGGGCATTGCAGACCACTTTTCCTTTGCTTTTAATCAATAGTCTGTCCATGTGGTGAGTTTAAATGGTATATTTTTAGCCAACATCTGTGCAATCCATATTTTCTTTTGTACCTACTTTGTGTAAAGTCACAGGACCACAATTTGCACCTGATTACACTTGTGTTCTCCTTTGATACATCTTACATTAAACTTAAAGATGTCATTGTGCAGTATCATGTGTTGACATGCATTAAAAAATGCATTGCAAAGCATGCTATGTTGCTGTAGGTTGACAAATCTCTGAATGCATTACCATTTCAGTGTGAAATGCATTCAGCAAAAAATGCAATGGTGTGAATCTCAGTTATGTAAATAACTAACGACAAACCTTTATTATACATCACGGGACACAGAGTTGGGCTATTATTCATAAACCTACTGGGTTATACGCCATCTCTAGATAAATGGACACTGGTAGACAAAGTCTTAGACAGGAAGTCCGCCCCTATTTAACCCCTCCCATACAGGAAGTACTTCAGTTTTTTTTTTGTTTTTTTTACCATTGTCTGCAAGGTGGATGGGCACGTTTGTTGCGCTCTCTGAGCTCCAGGTCTTTAGTCCCAAAACGGTTCTTAAATGAATCAAGGGATTGACGATCATGTCCATTTGAAAAAAAAAAAAGCTTGTATGCTTAAATTGTACCTGAGCCTCGCAAAAAAAAAAGATGCAGGGATCCTGAGAAATTTTGCCTGTAACGCGACCTTCAGGCACTGGACCCTGCGTAGTGGAATCCTGGACACCACAGAGCTAAGGCTTTCCTGCAGAGTGCTGTACAGGTCTAAGGAAGTGGACCCTAAAACATGAAAGGGTACCCAGTCCTTGAAGGTCCCCAAATAATGGAACCCGCCGTGATAGGTGAAGTTTGGGCTCTTAGTTTCTAAGGCTGCCCTGTGCCTGAACAGGTAAGTGAAAACCCCTTCAAAACAAACATTGGTTAGCCGCACTCCAAGTGTTCACCTTTTATTTTGTAAAAACAGAATCCAAAAATATACCTTGAGCGCTGTGTTTTGCTGTTGATGCCTTGAAAGATACAGTACAGCAGGTTTCTCGTTTGTCTCTCCTGTCTGTACAGATGCACAGGCTTTTGTGGCTTAAGAACTGGTCAGCCAAGCTTTCTTGTAAGCAGTTATTGGCAGGGTTCCCCTTTAATGGGGATGATTTGGGAACCCCCCTCTCTCCGAATCCTGCGCAACAGGAGGAGGGAAGAGTTCTCTACTTCCGGTGTAGGGAAGAACCAAGCGTCCCTCCTTTTAAAACCTCAGGTACCGCTTCTTCAGGTGTTTCAGCACCAAGGCAGTTCCACTGCCAACAGGGTGCCAGAGCCAGGGGCAAGCCAAAGGGCCAGAAGAAACCCTGGGTCCAAAACTCTTCTAAACCCAGCACCAAGCCCTCCTTTTGGGGGGAAGAAAGCTGCACTTTGCGGATATTTGCAGAACAGTGGTTCAGGATAAGTTGGTCACCTTGACAATATCCTGCTGTTACAAACTGGAATTACGGGAGGTTCCCCCCTCAGATTTCTAAGATCCAGCGTTCCCTCGGATCCTCCAAAGAGAAATTCATTGATGCACTAGATCATTTAGTGCATCAGGGAGTTGATAATACAGGTTCCTGTATCCGAAGGGGGCACAGGGTTATATTCAAACCTGTTCTCGGTCCAAAAACCAAACTGGGACACAAAGGCCCATTTTGGATCTAAGATCCCAGAACCAGCAACTATTAATCCAGTCCTTTCGGATGGAGTCTGTCTGCTCAGTAGTTGTCTCGCTCCAGATGGGAGAATTCTTGGCCTCCGTCGATATCAAGGACGCGTGTTTACAGTTGTGCTCATAAGTTTACATGCCCTGGCAAAATTTATGATTTCTTGGCCATTTTTCAGAGAATATGAATGATGACACACAAACTTTTTTTTTTTTCATTCATGGTTTAGTGTTTGGCCGAAGCCATTTATTATCAATCGACTGTTTACTTTTTAAATCATCACAACAAACTACCCAAATGACCCTGATCAAGAGTTTACGTACCCCAATTCTTAATACGGTGCATTGCCCCCTTTGACATCAATGAAAGCTTAAAGGGGTTGTAAAGGTTAAAAAAAAAAATCCTAAATAACTTCCTTTACCTTGGTGCAGTCCTCCTTCACTTACCTCATTCTTCGATTTTGCTTTTAAATGTCCTTATTTCTTAGAAATCCTCACTTCCTGTTCTTCTGTCTGTAAAAAAAAAAAAAAAAAAAAAAAATGTACCTTTACAACCCCTTTAATGTCATTTGTGGTATTTGTGAATGAGGCTCTTTATCTTCTCGGATGGTAAAGCTGCCCATTCCTCTTGGCAAAAAGTCTCCAGTTCCTGTAAATTCTTGGGCTGTCTTGCATTAACTGCACGTTTTTGAGATCTGCCCAGAGTGGCTCAATGATATTGAGGTCAGGAGACTGAGATGGCCACTCCTAAACCTTCACTTTATTCTGCTGTAGCCAATGACAGGTTGACTTGGCCTTGTGTTTTGGATCATTGTCATGTTGGAATGTCTAAGTACATCCCATGTGCAGGTTCCTGGCTGATAATTGCAAATGTTCCTCCAGTATTTTTTGATAACATACTGCATTCATCTTGCCATCAATTTTGACCAAATTTCCTGTGCTTTTTTGTAGTTCACACATTTCCAAAACAGCGATCCACCTCCCGTGTTTCACAGTAGGAATGGTGTACCTTTTTCATTATAGGCCTTGTTGACTCATCTCCAAATATAGTGTATATGGTTGTGGCCAAAAATCGACATTTTGTTCTCATCGCTCTAAATTACTTTGTGCCAGAAGGTTTGAGGCTTATCTCTGTGCTGTTTGGCATATTGTAAGTGGGATACTTTGTGGTATTTGCGTAGTAATGGCTTTCTTCTGTGCCTCCTCATTGTGCATCTTGAAACCGCCACGCCATATGTTTTTAGAGAGTCCTGTATTTCACCTGATGATGTTTGTGGGTTTTTCTTTGCCTCCCAAACATCTTTCCTGGCAGTTGTGGTATAAAATTTTAGTTGGTCTACCTGACTGTGGTTTGGTTTAAACAGAACCCCTAATTTTCCACTTCTTGATTAGAGTTTGAACACTGCTGATTGGCATTTTCAATTCCTTGGATATCTTTTTATATCCCTTTCCTGTTTTATACAGTTCAACTAACCTTTCCCACAGATCCTTTTGACAATTCTTTTGCTTTCCCCATGACTCAGAATCCAGAAATGTCAGTGCAGCACTGGATGAAAGATGTAAGGGTCTGTCAGGAGTCCAGAAACGCATTGACCTTTTTATGCGCGCACACACTAATTACAAGCAAACAGATCACAGGTGAGGATTACCTTTAACAGCCATTCAAACCACTTTGTGTCAACTTGTGTGCATGTAATCAGGCCAAAATCACCAGGGCATGTAAACTTTTGATCAGGGTCATTTGGGTAGTTTCTGTTGTGATTTATGATTTAAAAAGCGTAAACACAGTTAAATGGTTTTAGCCTAACACTAACTATGAGTGAAAAACGTTTGTATCATCATTCATATTCTCTGAAAAATGGCCAAGTATTCATAAATTCTGCCCGGGCATGTAAACTTATGAGCACAACTGTACATGTGTACCTATCGTTCAACCTCCAACTGTAATTTCCGGTTTTAGACTCTACTCTTCGGGCTTGCCATAGCACCCTATGTGTTCACAAAGGTCCTAGCACCAGTACTGGGTCTTTTAAGGGCTTGGGATATATTGGTGCTCGGGTACCTGTATGACCTCCTGCTCAGAGATCACTCACTACAGGCTCTAGAACAGAGCATAGGCCGCACAGTGTGGTATTTAGAAAGTCCTGGACTGGGTCATGTATATCAAAAAGTCAACCTTGAGACCAGCTCAAAGTCTAAAGTATTTAGGTCTGATCCTAGATACGGTCCAAGCAAGGGTATTTTTGTCACCCGTAAGGATCTGTGCCCTGAAGAATCGGGTGCGTCAGTTAAGGGGCACCAGACAACCCTCCATTCGGCTCTGTATGAGTCTTTTGGAAAGGATGGTGTCCTCCTTTTGATGCAGTGCCCTATGCCCAGTTCCATTCCAGGCCTCCTGTCGGCTTGGAATAGACGGTAAGCCCTTTATTACCCCATGTTATCTCCTCGGGCGGGCTTAAACTTAAGCTGGTGGTTGCAGGATAAGAACCTGTGAAAGGGAAGATCCTTCCGTGTGTTTTGGACAGTACTGACCACAGATTCCAGTCTCGGGCTGGGGAAGTGACCCAAAAGGGGCTCACAGCTCAGGGGAGATGGTTAAGGGCAGAACAGATCCCGCTCACCAACATCCTGGAGTTGCAGGCGGTACGTCTGGCCCCCTACAGTCCTTAATGGTGGAGCTTCAGGACTATCGGGTTTCAGTCCGACAATGCCACTGCAGTGGCCTATGTAAACCACCAGAGTGGTGGTCCATATCCTGGGGGTAGAGAACTAGAGGGAAGATGATCTCATCTGCCAGCGCATGTGCCCCGGAGAATGGTCCCTAGACCCGAAGGTGTTCCGGAATTTTTTTCCAGGGATGGCCAGATGTCGATATACAGTGGAACCTCTGTTAATGAGTAACTCGGTTAACAAGCTTTTTGAAAGACGAGCAACTTTTTTCTAAATAATTCTTACTTGGTTTGCGAGTGTTGGCTCGCAAGTCGAGGAGAATGCAAACTAATAGGGCCTGCAGTACCGCATTTGGCCTGAGGTGAGGGGACGCTGGAGCTGAGCAGAGCCGACCATCGCCGTTTGGAAATGCATTAAAAAATGCCCAAGGACAGCTCGGCTGACCTCGGCAAATCTCAGGAACAAAGTCTTTCTGAGGTTTGCCAAGATCAGCTGAAGTGTCCCCTGGCTTTTTCTGCCCTTTCCGAGGCTCTCCGGCGCCGCCCGCCTCTGACCGCATGCAGTATTGCATGCCATTTGAAGTCAATGCAGAAATAATTATTTTTCGTTTCCATTGATTTTCAATGGGGAAACTCGCTTTGATATGCGAGTACTTTGGATTACGAGCATTCTCCTGGAACGGATTATGCTCGTAATCCAAGGTTCCACTGTATTGGCGTCCAGGTTCAACAAGAAGCTACATCAGTTTGTGTCCCAAACAAGGGATCCCCTGGCAATCGTAGCAGATGCTCTGGTAGTTCCATGGAGCCAGTACTCTTGGTTTATGCTCCCCCCGATCCTCCTTCCACATTTGTTGCGCAGGATTGGGGTCCAGTCATTCTGGTGGCACCAGCCTGGACCAGAAGGCCCTGGTTCCCAGAGATTGTGAGATTGGCAATAGACGGGCCATGGACGTTTCCACAGCGCCCCGATCTACTGTCTAACGGTCCTATATTCCACCCCAATTTATAGTCTCTAAATTTTACGGCATGGCTATTGAAGCCAGGGTGCTGAAGGATCGTGGCATCTCGGGACTGGTGGTGTCTACCCTAGTTAATGCTAGGAAAGTGGTCACTAGGAAGATCTATCATAAGGGCTGGAAGACTTGTACTGCTTGGTGTGAAGCCATAAAATGGCATCCTTGAAAATGCCTAATTGGAAAATCTCTTTTCTACAGTTGCCTGTGAAAATGGGATTAACTTTGAGTACAATCGGAGGTTAGATTTAGACCCTGTCGGTATTCTTCCAAAGGCCTTTAGCCTCCCATTCGTTGGTCCGAACTTTTATGCAGGGGGCAACTTGTTTGCTTCCCTCCATTAGGTCACCTATGTGTCCTTTGGTCTTAAATGTGGTCCTGTCTGTGTTAGACACAACCATTTGAGCCTATCGAGGAGATTCCATTAGTCTTGTCATGCGAGCTAGCTTTCCTGATGGCCATCACCTCGGCTAGAAGGATGTCGGAATTGGCGGCCCTTTTATATGTAGGGAGCCATTCCTAATTCTTCACCACAAGCTGGTGTTGCTTCCTATCCTATATACCTTTGGCAAAAAGGATGAAACAAGGATAAAGTCCAAAGTGAATCTTCAAAGAGAAAGTGATGGCAAAAATATATTTTTATTAAAAATAAAACACATTTAGATTCAACAAGTAAAAAATGCACCTCCGCCACATTCATTTAAAATTTGACAACGTTGTCAAGGCACATGTAGCTACCACATTCATTCAGACTTCACACTCTCATCCTAAACAGCTGAGGTGGAATAGACTTATGCTGGGGTAAGTATCTGCTGCGTTGCAAGAGCGATATCTCAGTAGAAACGCAACACACACGGTACAGCGTGTTGTACAAAAACAGTCCCGCTTTAGTATTCAGTGTAGGGTAGAAAAGTGTGATCCAGTACTAGACATTTCATCACACGAAGGCTAAATAATCCTCATGCCGCGTACACACAATCATTTTTCGGCATGAAAAAAACAGTTTTTCAAAAACGTCATTTAAAATGATCGTGTGTGGGCTACACATCATTTTTCAGGTTCTGAAATACGACAAAAAAAAAATTCGAACATGCTGCATTTTTAACGTCGTCTTAAACTATGACGTTTTTCGGGTTGTAAAAAATGATCGTGTGTGGGCTAAAACGACGTAAAAAAAACACGCATGCTCAGAAGCAAGTTATGAGACGGGAGCGCTCGTTCTGGTAACACTACCGTTCATAATGGAGTAAGCACATTCATTGCGCTGTAACAGACAGAAAAGCGTAAATCGTCTTTTACTAACACTGAATCAACTAAAGCAGCCCAAAGACGAATGGAACTTCCCCTTTATAGTGCCATCGTATGTGCTGTACGTCACCGCGCTTTGCTAGATAATTTTTTAAAAACGATTGTGTGTAGGCAACGTCGTTTTAATGATGAAGTTGGGAAAACGTCGTTTTTTTGGACATGCTGAAAAACAATCGTGTGTACACGGCATCAGAATGTTACCCTGTACTGAGGCAACAAGGAATCCTCATATTGTGTATGGAGCGCTAAATTAGTTACAGCTAGTGCAGCTTTCTACTCCCGACCAGCCGCGGCAGTTCTACAGCGGCAGGTCGGCTCTCCTGCGTGAGAGCCCGTAGCTCTACGTCGGCAGGCGAAGCGGCCACTAGGCGTGCGCGCGCCCCCCGCTCGCTCCTGTCTCCCGCGCGCTCGTTAGAGCGGGGTCCGGGAGCTGTGTATGTAAACACACAGCTCCCGGTCCTGTCAGGGGAGAAATGCCTGACCGTCTGTTCATACAATGTATGAACAGCGATCAGTCATTTCCCCTAGTGAGTCCACCCCCCCCCCCTACAGTTGGAACATACTTAACCCCTTCCCCGCCCCCTAGTGTTAACCCCTTCCCTGCCAGTGGCATTTTTATAGTAATCAATGCATTTTTATAGCACTGATCGCTATAAAAATGCCAATGGTCCCAAAAATGTGTCAAATATGTCCACCATAATGTCGCAGTACCGAAAGAAAATCGCTGATCGCCGCCATTACTAGTAAAAAAAAAAAAAATATTAATAAAAATGCCATAAAACTACCGCCTATTTTGTAAACGCTGTAACTTTTGCGCAAAACAATCAATAAACGCGTATTGTGATTTTTTTTCTTTTTTTTTATGAAAAATATGTAGAAGAATACGTATCGGCGTAAACTGAGGAAAAAAATTGTTTTTTTATATATATATTTTCGGGGGATATTTATTATAGTAAAAAATATTCATTTTTTTCAAAATTGTCGCTCTATTTTTGTTTATAGCGCAAAAACTAAAAACCGCAGAGGTGATCAAATACCACCAAAAGAAAGCTCTATTTGGGGGGAAAAAAGGACGTCAATTTTGTTTGAGAGCCACGTCGCACGACCGCGCAGTTGTCAATTAAAGCGACCCAGTGCCGAATCGCAAAAAGTGCTCTGGTCTTTGACCAGCAATATGGTCCAGGGGTTAAGTGGTTAAGGAACAAACCGAGTTCTCGGCATATACTACCACAGCGGTAAAAAATAAAAGGAAAATTCTTGAAATCGCTGTGAAATCTTCATAATATAATTGAATTTCATTTTTTTTAATTACTGAAATAACTTTTTGATATTCTATTTTTCTGAGATGTGTGTGTGTGTGTGTGTGTGTGTGTGTGTATATGTGTATATATTCTCTCGATTATGGAATTGATCGATTACTATTTTCATAATCGATTAATCAGCAAGTAACATAATGGGGTTTAAAAAAAAGTAAAATTATCCCTTTATAGTACAAAGAGCAAATCGCTACTGTAATTACTTTCACTGTCCCACAGTAAAAAATGAACCCTATTGTGTTACTAAACATCTCAGGCCTGGGTCACACCTCTGTTTTTGGTGCTTTTTGCAGAAACACACTACAGTTGCAATTTTTTTTTTTCTTTTTAGGTTATTAACCGATTTAATCCAAATAATCGGCCAACTAATTGATTATTAAAATAATTGGTTGCAGCGCTTTATTTTTTTATACACATGAACCCTCCATAAAGCAGTACCTGTCACCACCTATTACTGTCACAAGGGATGTCTACATTTTGACAGCAATAAAAGTGATAAAAAAAAAAGTTTTCTTTAAAAAAAAATAAAAAAAAAAGCATGTAAAAAAAATAAAATAATTGCGAAAACAAGTAAAAATCTGAAACAGCCTCACGTTCCCACGAGCTTGCGCAGCAAAGAAAATCAACTCGATACAATACAATACAACTAAAGGATTCTGATGGGTGTGTCTGAGCAAAGACAGGGTGAATGGAAGCCAAACAAACATGGACTCTATCTCTGATCATAACAACCCAAGGCTCCAGTTTTACCGCTTATAGGAATCCTTATACTGCACTATTCCAGAGAACAACGCATATCCGCATTATACTATTATTGCTGGGGGTGGGAGGCTATCGGCAGGTGTACGCTACGCATCTCGAACATGCTAATCAGACATAGCAGAGACAAGAGCGTATATCCGCCTATAAC
Source organism: Rana temporaria (assembly GCF_905171775.1). Taxonomy (NCBI): domain Eukaryota; kingdom Metazoa; phylum Chordata; class Amphibia; order Anura; family Ranidae; genus Rana; species Rana temporaria. The sequence goes on from NC_053489.1 coordinate 389,131,412, forward strand.
TGATAATGTTTTTGCAGAGCGAACATATCCCCCCTAGACGATCGTCTGTGCTAATGCACAGGGGCTCTTCGTCGGCGGACATATCCACACTATGCAAACATCTCTGCCACCTGCCAGTGCTCAAACGTTTTCCACTACCAGACGGGACTCGACCAGCGTCAGTCTGCCCCAGTTGGCTCTGTTGCTGGAGAACCAACACTGGGTGGCACTGACAATACTTATTTAAATACATCTTCATAAAATTTATACGACAAAATATATATATTTTATATATAAAATATATTCTACACACACACACACACACACACACACACACACCCCTCCCTTACTTTATGCAAAATGGGGATTTAAAAAAAAAAAAATGTATAGGGGAAAAAAAATACAGAAATTGTAGCTTATTCTTATTCTTTTTTTTTTTTTTTTTTTTTTTTCTTTTTTAAAGTGTATTTTGTGCGTGTACTCGAGAGAGGAGCCGGACTGCAGGAGTTGGGAGTAGGCAGGCCTCCCCCAGAGGCAATCTGCCACCTTTCTCCATGCCCCGGGTGGCAATGGCGGGTGTGTGAGGGGGTCCTCCCACACAGCCCGCCCTACCTGCTCCGCTTTGAAGCCCAACGGGGCAGAGGGACTCCCTATAAGGGAGTGAGAGGATTAGCCCGCTCAACCAGCCCTGTAAGTCCTTCGCCTCTCTTTAAGAGACCGCGTGGTCAAAGTGTGAGTGTGTTAAGCCAATTTCGAGTGCGTGTGTAGGTGTGGTGGTTTTTGTGGGAGGGGGGTGGGTGTACTAAGCGCAGGGTTACCTCGCATAGCACACCCACCGGGAGCCGGGCTGAGACCACCAAACTCAATTCACATGTAGCCGAGACCGGGAACCGAACCCCTAGCTGCAGAGGTGAATGGCTTGTCAGCGCAGTGCCAATCGCGTTGAGCCACCGCAGCTCCCTTGCTTATTCTTATTCTTATCCTTTATTATTGTGGATACGTTATCTCCCGTTCTTTCAGGATTTATTTTCATCTGGTGAGTTTACCAATAACAATTTTTCTGTTTTATGGTGACCATAGGTTGCTCTCCTGATTTGGACCACAAACATCTACCCCTTCAATTATTTGCATTACATGGAGCAGTGTTGTTTAGTAGTTTACAGAAGACAGCAGAGAATTCTGCTCAGTTTAGCCGAAGGAAGTTACAGGGACACAAGATTGCCAACAGGATAATTATTGGCTTTAGATGTACTTTTAATTTTCTTTGTGTAAAGTATAATGGTGATTTCTACATCCAAAACATTGTCTATTTCTTGCTTTGCAGGTCAGTGCAGCTTTTGTGTATGGTGCAATGAGTTTCACTGATAAACTGGCCAATGGAGTAGCAGTTTTGGCTATTCAGTTTATTTACCCATGTCAGTAAGTATTTTCATTTTTTGGAGGACATCCCTTAATGCATGATCTGTTGTATGGCCTAAAACTGCAATTTTTTTGTACTCATTGTTAATGTCACACCAAGGGGGTGTTTTTCGTATGAGTTTCGGACTAATCTGATATCTGCCACCAATTCAGATTGGGTTGAGTGTCAGAATGCAGGCAGGTAATTGGGTTATACATTACACTAATATGTATTTTCATTACAAGTCATCAGGACATATATATTTAGTTGGTGATGGGGGTTCCTCTATGTGGCAAATGGAGTAAAATCGATTGAGGTCCTGAACTCAGATCTCCCTCTATAGCTTTGTACAATGTAGATGCTATGGAGTCCCTATTTTGCCATACCCGTAGTTTACAATCTATAAAATGACATCTTCTGATATTTTAAGATGACTTAAGCTGGCCGTACACTGATCGAAACTCATCTGATCCCAAATGGCATAGCAGTTTCTGCTTTGTCAAGATCTAGGCCGTGCAGAGCAAGCACATTATCCATCACATTCTGTTTTTTAGCTTCATATGTGTAGCTACGTTCGTTCCAGTGAAAAGTTGGTACCCTACTATATCACTGTGAAGTAGAGACAAGTGATTGTGACTTGTCAGGGATGTTGGTGAAGATCAACGGGGCCCACTAAAAGTGCATTTACCCATCCCTTTTACATGTCCATGCAGACCTATTTGCAGCATTGTTACCTAGGCTGTAGGTGTCCAAGAAAACCATGTCAAAGTGACCAGCAAGTCCAGATATACTTGTATATAACATGGACCTTGTAGTAAAGCGAATCTAACCCCTATCTATTAGTACCCTCAATTTAGTTGTTTGCTGACCAGCGCCCGATTGCGCAAATGGACGTACAGGTACGTTATTTTTAAATTGCGGTATGGTGGGCATGCGCCGCTGCGGTGTGCTCTGTGACCATGCCCACGGACTCGATGTCCGCGATTGTGTCACGGAGCTGCAGAACAGTGAGATGTCTATGTAAACAACCCTGTTTTGCCTAGTGTCAAGACAGGGATCTACTGCTCCCTGTCATCGGGAGCAGTGATCTGTCATGTCAGTGGTAGTCCATCCCCCCCACAGTTAGAATCACTCCCTAGAACACACTTTTTGATCACCCCTTAGGGTTTAACCCCTTCCCTGCCAGTGTCATTTACACAGTAATCAATGCATTTTTATAGCACTGATCGCTGTATAAATGTCAATGGTGTCAAAAGTGTCTGATGTGTCCCCCATAGTGTCGCAGTCATGATAGAAATCGCAGATCGCCGCGATTGCTAATAAAAAAAGTGTTAAAAATATGCTATAAATCTATCCCCGATTTTATAGGCGCTATAACTTTTTGGCGCAAACCAATCAATATACGCTTATTGTGATATTTTTTGTAAAAAAATTGAAGAATACATATCGGCCTAAACTGAGGAAAAAATTTGTTTTGTTTTTTTTTTTTTATATATTTTTTTTTAAGGATATTTAGTATAGCAAAAAGTAAAAAAATTTTTTTTAAATTGTCGTTCCTTGTTTGTTTAGCACAAAAAATAAAAACTCCAGAGGTGATCAAATACCACCAAAAATCTCCATTTGTGGGGGAAAAAAGGACGTCAGTTTTGTTTGGGTGCAATACAGTGATAAGGCCCCGCCCCCCGTATTGCGTAGGCGCGTCACAGCGTTTCCGAAAGAAGCCAAACATGAAGTTTTATACGGCACCTGCGCAGTCAGCTCCACACAGCTCCTAGTCGGTGCGCAGGTGCCGTATAGAGCCGACTCGCAGCTCTGCATGTTCGGCTTCTTTCGGAAACGCCGTGACTCGTGGCGTGCCTACGCAATATGGGGGCGGGGCCTTATCCGCCGGGGGGGAACTTTTTTTGTCTGAAAGGACGTCAATCTGGGAGACCTCCCAAAGGACATTCCCCCTCAGCATAGAAACGCCTACTCCCGCGGGGAGAAGTACCCGGAAGCCAGATTGCAAATATAGATTATACGGTATGTACAGCGTAAAAAAAGAAAAGAAAATGCAGACTGTACATGTTGGAAGTATAAAGAAGTTGGTCTGATATAGATGTTATTTGGGTGAACCTCTGCTTTAATACGCAGCTTTCGAGAGCCACGGAAAGTGGTATTCTGTTTTTACAAGAGTTTTCATGATTCTAGTAACCTATTCGGTTTCAATATGAGATTATCATACAAAACAAACAAAAAAATCATTCGTCTGACATTCTTACTCTGTGTACAAGGGATTCGATGAATCTAAGGTAAACCTGTCGCATGAAAATTTCGATACAAAATCTGAGGTTGTGGTCTGTGAAAACTGCTTGTTTAAACAATACGCAGACCCATAGCTAAAAGCAGGTGAAGATTCCTATACATTTTTACACAGGGAAAGTCAAACTTTGCATATATTTTTCAGATGCCTTTTTATAAGTTGATTTTGTTTTCTGATGTGCGGTTTTCACTGGTTATCTTGGATTTTTACACCAAAAAACAACCACAAAAAACCTGACTTCTAAGACTTAAATATACAAAAAGAAAATATTGATATATTTTTGCAATATATAAAAAAATTACAAAATATTATAACAAAAAAAGGAACTATTGCCATTGAGATAAAAAGCGCATACATGTTAAATTATCAACATACAAGCATCCTCACCCATATATTTGCAGATGCCTCTGCTAAATTAAAGCACATAAATGTCAGTTCTGTCCACAAGCCCTTATACCGTATTACAAACATGCAAAGTTTTCTCCACAAATATCCATATCTCTATCTAAATGGTTTAAAACTCATCAGACTACATGACAAAGAATGTACAATTTTGATGACTTGACACCATACTGTTTCCTGTTATTGTGTGTTTTAGATTGCCAGCTCATAACATTTACAGCATTTCTAGATATCTTTTTACCACTTCGGAATATCGTATAAGGGCAGTCCAAGTAGCTGCAATTTGAGCACTTGATTGTTGCTTCCATTATTGGTATTCAAATATATCTCAAATTGACAAGTTGTTGTACTTGGATTTCTTTTTCTCATCGGATGCCATGAAATTATTGGCTGAAAAGCAGGGGTAGCCATTCATCATGTATCAATATTTTTTACAAATACAAAATGTTTGCGGAAAAGATTAGTCAGGTACAGGCGTACAAGTGTAGCATATTTATCATATGATTTAACAAGATAAGACCGGTATAGACCAGCTTAACATATCCCTTTTCATGACTAAGCCCATTTCTGACATTAGTTGCTTGCAAATTAAAATCTGTGTGTATGTGTATGTGTGTGTGTGTGTGTGTGTGTGTGTGTGTGTGTGTGTGTGTGTGTAGACGTTGGACAATAAAATGGCGATCATTGCAGTACAGCGTCACACAGTATTTGCACAGCAGTCTTTAAAACGCAATTTTTTGATATAAGACCCGTTCATGAATAAAAAAAAAACTAAACTGTAAAGTTAGCCCAATTTTCTCACCTCGTCTTTCAGGACAGCACTTGGAGAGGGCGCAGCCCCACCCACTTTCCAGGAAACACTGCAGTCATTCCTTTAAATACTGCATCCTTCCACCATGGCCTCAGTTGTAGTGTTTCCTCCTGCCATGGTGGAAGCGCTGCAGGGAACCAGGGGTTTGCTGTACTCGCTCCAGGTGGAGGTGACTTGGGCATACCTGCGTGTCGGTTGTTTCTTTCTAGGAGGCTGACCCAACATCTCCCCTGAGGGGTGGGGGATGTTCCAGTGCTTTCCCCTTCTCGAGTCCGGCGAGGGCAGAGGCCGCTGGAGGTGTCACTCCCGTAGGCCGGGCATGGTGAGCTAATGCAGGTGGCTGGGTGCTTCCCTCCGGGCTTGCAGTGGTCCGGTCCGAGTGGCGGGTGACGTCACTGCCGGTGAGGGCAGAACTTCCGGTGGTGCGCGGCGGCTTCCGGTTCCAGCCGCTGGAGTGCAGAAGGGGAGGCGGCCTCAGCGGTGCACTTCCGGTACTCGCAGCGGCGAGAATGACCGTGAAAATTCAAATAAAGCTGCCGGACGTCTGCTGCATTCTGGGGATATGGAGCCAGAAGAGACCGCGGAGGTGGCGGGAGCAGGAGCCACGAGCACCAGCCCGGCCCAGGTAGGCAGAAACGGTGGTCTCCTCCATATACTGCCTGGGATATGTATGTTGTGTCCCTCCTTCTGCCCCCCTTAGGGGGGAAGGGAGCCTGCCTCAAACTCTCAAGTGACGTCTCTGGGAGAGTGTTTTTTCTGTTTGTTTGGTACAGTGGTGATGGGAATTGGTTGTGTGTTTGTTCACTGACTTTTGTTTGCAAAATTGCATGGGAACTGATACACAAAGGTTAAACAAAGTGTTGTTGTCTTTTTGGTGTCTAAAGAAATCTAAAGAAAAACTTAGATGCTTTACCTCCCCCTAAAAAGCGGTGTGCCACTTGTAAAACTTCCTTCCGGAAGGAACTGAAAGCTACTTTTCAGTCATTCCGTTCCTATCTTGACAAATATCCGGTGTCGCAGTTAACATCTAGGGCTTCCATCAGTACCCACACACCTTCTGCTAGAGGAGCAGTCAGTGAGTCTGAGGAGCCAAGAAGCATAGCTTCAGGGTCAGAGGCAGAGGAAGATGATGAGAAAGAGACCTCTTCCTGCTACAAGCTGTCTTTAGAGGAGGTAGATGACCTTCTGAAGACCATACATGCTACCCTTAATATTAATGAGGATAAGGCCCAGTTATTGCTGCACGACAGGATGTACCAGGGTTTAGATGAAGTTAAGCATCGAACATTTCCGGTACATAAGGTGTTGTGGGACTCTGTTAAGAGGGAATGAAGGACCCAGAGAGGGCCCCCTTCTTCTCCAGGTCTCTTAAAAGGAGATTTCCCTTGATGAGGATCAGGCACAGGTTTGGAACAAGAAACCTAAGCTTGATGCAGCATTCTCGAAGGTAGCACCGACTTGGCCTTTGAGGACATGGGGGCCTTGAAGGACACCATGGACGAGCTGATTCACTTTTGAAGAAAGCTTGCGATTCCACACTAACCAACCTCAAGCCTGCTATGGCATCTACGGTAGTAGCCAGGAACCTGGAGCATTGGCTAGAGCAGCTAAGAGGTCATATTGAGGCAGGAACCTCTCGCAAAGACCTACTAGAGTCCCTTCCAGTCCTGCAAAGGGCTGTAGGCTACATGGCAGATGCCTCAGCCGAGTCAGTGAGGATGTCCGCTAGGTTTTCCGCCTTGATTAATTCGGCCAGAAGAGCATTATGGGTTAAAACCTGGTTGGGTGATTCAGCTTCAAAGGTTAAGCTGTGTGGTCTACCTTTTGAGGGGGAACTGGTGTTTGGTCCCGGTCTAGACACAGTTCTACATAGAACGGCAGACAGGAAAAAGGCATTTCCTTTTAAAAAAAAAAAGTGGTGCCACAGACCAAAAATAATTTTCGTCCTTTTTTCCAAACCCAGGATTCAAAAGAAACTTGAAATAAATCTTGGTGGCCCCAGAGGGGTCGAGGGAAACCTGGGGTATTGTTCCGTGCCCCCAGCCAGCCCGCAAAACCCCAGTGACTTTCTCCCGGGTGTGGGAGGATGACGCCAATCGTTCCTTCCACAGTGGGAGGAGGCAACATCCAGCACTGGAGTTTTCAGAAAGCCCACCGTCTCGCTTTTATGTGACACAGTTGCCCAGAGATCAAGGGAAGTCTCTGGCGATGATGGCACTGATGCAGGATTTTCTCCAGCAAAAGGTGATCACCTCTGTGCCCCAGTAAGAACAGGGTCTAGGGTGTTATTCCCACTTATTTTTAGTGAAGAAGCCGTCGGGAAAATTCAGATTGATTCTGAACCTAAAGATCCTAAACCGGTCGATTCGATACAAGAGATTTCGAATGGACACGATCTATTCAGTAAGAAAGCTTCTTCCGGCAGGATGCTTCCTTGCCTCTATAGATCTGAGGGACGCATACCTACACGTTCCAATAAAAGCTTCATCTCAACGTTGCCTACGCCTGGCAATCAGAACAGGGAAGGTGTGGTGATTCCCATGGATGGCGCGCACGTGAGGACACGCGCGCTCGTAGGTGGGGGGAGTCAACACCTATGGGATTGCTCGGCTGCGAGGAAGGATCGCGCTGGGTGAAGGACTGAAGGGACGAGACGCCGGCGCTCACTCCAGCACGCTGTGTACCGCTCCATAGGCAGCATTTCATCGCAGTAGAAGGTGTGGGAACCTAAGGTCACACGCTTCGTGCTGCAAGCTATGCTGGGCTGCGCCGCTACACCAGGGACTCTTCAAAACAGCCGGTGAGGAGCAGGGACGGACGGTGTCAGGTCACCTGTGGCCAGGTGACAAGTGCACCCTGTAGGGGTCAGGGATGCACCACAGGGAAGTGAACCCTATAGCCGACTACTGCTGGCAGGGAGGAAGCGTAACCCAAGATCACCCAGGGCGCGGAGTCTAAGACCCAGTTTTGTATTCACCAGAGCCCTTGATGGTAGGGATGGTCTTGGCCGCAACTGGGTCCAGGTCGCGTTCCCGGGATTCCTCAAGTCACACTCCGCAGGGAGAAGAGGGAAGCAGCCAGCAGGACAAACAGTGGTGATGGACAGGCCGAGGTCAGGGCAACAGGCAGACAAGGATAACCGTGCAACATGCAAATAGTCAGGGGCACAGGCAGACAGGGAAGTCGGGGACAAGCCAAAACGGTACACGGAAGATGATCGTAGCACTCTGCAAACAGGAACTAGCAATACACTGCAGACAGGAACTAAGCATAGGAACACTGTTGAACAGCACTGCAGACCTGTAGAGCAAAGGTTAATATAGGCTTCCTGGGATGGACTAGGGTGGAGCCATACAGGAAGAGGAAGTGATAAGAAGGGAAACCAGAACAGGATCTGCCTCTAATGAACACATGGAGATCAGGTTGGCAGACAGACTTGATGCATATTCATGACAGACGGACGGTTTGAAGCAGGAAGCGGGATGTGCTGCGGATGGATTGAGCCTGCTGGGCTCACACAGAACAACCATCTCTGGTAACGCAGGTAACACAGGCAACAAGGTCAGCTCCCAGCGCCCAGCCACTCTCCATATAGAGGACAGGAGGAAGAGGAGGCACGGAGGTAAGGTAGGGGTCTTCTACTATGGGAGAAGCAGGATCTGAAAACACTATCAAAGCACTGGCAAGCTTCTAAATCTGGTAAACTCTGTTCTATAAACTGTCATAACTGAATGTGATTGAATGTGACTTGAACAATGAAAACAAACTTATTGTTAAATAGCACTGTAAAGTATTGCATAAGGAATATGTGAGAGAAGACCCGGATTTGGATCACTACTAGGGGGCAGGAAGGGGTCAAAAGTAACCCCATAACCAAATAACTCTATGTACTAACCCTACACTCCTTGAAAATCTAAAACAAAACCCCCTGAGGTTGGTAGGATATTTAATGGAATAGTATGCAAATTGGTCCTTGGGCTCATTGAACTCTGAACTCGGTACTCTGAAAACTCACATAACACACTTGAGATTGGTATGACATTGATATGATATCCCATTAACGGGTGTATAAGTGCATAGCTTTATATACACAGAGGGAGAGGCCAAGAGATCACTGAGACCAAAAGGTGACATAAAATTGGTCTAGGGGGAGGTCAAGAAAACAAGGACAGAGTTGGAGGCGTTATACACCAACGATATACACCAACAGGTGGTCCCCAAGTAAAATCGGGATCCCTCACTGTCCTTCCGTCTCTGTCCCTGCCGTTGACTCCTTAGTTGTCTGTTCCTCTCTCCCGCTCTCTTTTTTTTATTTCTTCCCTCTCGTGACTGCCCACCCGATCTCTACCCTAGTTCCCAGGTCCAACGTGTTTGGTAGAACTGAGGCGAGTGGAGTGAGAGGAGCACAAGGGGGGGGGAGGAAGGGTACCCCCAGCCTTAAAGCACACAGGACTAGCGCGAAGACCCCTCTTCTTCTTTTTTTTTTTTTACCCCTAGGAGTCTACAAACCCCTCTCTCCAATACGAAATTAGTGGACAAGGTCGCGGGTAGGGTGGTATCTGACTCATCCCCGTACGGGCGTATAAAAGTGCAGGGGGTTAAACTAAAAGAAAAAAAAGGGGAACAGAATAGATAAGAGGAGAGGTAACAGGAGGTCGAGCTGGGGAAGAGGATCGGAAGAGGAAGGCAAACAATGTACAGGATGACGAGTAGATCCACAAAAGGAGGACCCCCGAAGACACCAAGCTATAAAACGGCAACAAGCTCCATTAGATCGTTTATGATCAAAGACGATAGCCCACGAACACAAGGTGCAACAAAGCAACAACAGACAAAGAAAAAAAAACAGAAAATAAGAAATCTCAGGGTGGAGACCCGAGAGAAATATCAATGGAATCAAGAGAAGGGGTTACGGAGAGTGATTCAGAAAACAGTAGGATGGATGAACAGCGGTCAGCTTTACAGACTCCATCGAAGGGAGAAATGGAAGAGATGTTGCTGAGACTAGAGAATGCGATCAAGGGGGAAATACAGACCCTACGGACAGACTTCGGACATCTGCTTTCTAGAGTAGAGTCAGTGGAGGAGAAGACAGACGAGCAAGAATTAGAATCAAACACTTTAAAAGAGCAAATGGAGGAGATACAACTTCAACAGAGATTATGTACAGATTGGAGGACCAGGAAAACAGAAATCGGAGACAGAATCTGAGAATAAGATCCTTACCAGAAGAGAAAGGGGAGGAGCTTAAGATAATACAGAAAATATTTAACCCCCTACTGGAACGAACACTAGAAGAGCCAATTGGGATAGAAAGAGTGCATAGAGTGGGAAACCCTAAAAGAGCTGAGACATAGCGTACCAGAGACATTATTGTAAGGTTCCAGCTATATGAAGATAAAGACAAGATCTGGAAGAAATTGAGGGGGGCACCCCCATTAGTGTTCAAAGGACTAGAGCTCCAGATCTTCGCAGACCTTGCCCCTGATACATTGGCAAGGAGACGGCTCTTAAAACCACTTTTAAACCAGCTTGTAAGTCAGAACATTAAGTACAACTGGGGGTTCCCCGCCTGCCTAATAGCAACAAAAGGGAGGTCCGCAATTTTGAGATTCCCTGAAGATCTGAAAGATTTTTGTAACGGATTAGAAATTCAGACCCCTGACTTGCCTGGTTGGGTGTAGAGCCCGGGCAGGTGTAGGAAAGGAAAGGGAAAGTATGAGGAAAGAAGAGAAAAAAAGAAGAGTGGCCCGAGTCCTTCCTAGAAGGGTGAGATAGCCCCTTATCCCTCTCGCTTGACGGAAACGAGCGGGAGGAGGCAATCCCAGACCCCACCTGGAGAGATCTGGACCAGGATATGATAGCTGGTTCAGAGGTCATCAGGTGGCCAAAAGGGGGGGAGGGAGGGGATGGAGGCGGGAGGGAGGGCCAAATAGGGGGAGGGAGGCTTTGGAGGGGATGGAGGGGGGGTGGGCTGGGAGGAGGGGATTCTCTCTCACCAAATTGGCCAACAGGAGAATGCTCAAGGAAAATGAGATGTCAGACACAGGGAGGAAGGCAAGGAAGAAAAATAAATGCCAGTAGTTAAATGCTTATCATATAACGTAAAAGGCCTCAATAGTCCGGTTAAAAGGCACAAAATATTAAAGGAATTGAAAAGATATAGAACAGACATAGCATTTCTACAAGAGACCCACCTTACAATTGAATCCAACATTAGGTTATATTCCCAAGATTATCCAACTTGGTACTATGGAGACACGATTTCTAAAAGAGCTAGAGGAGTGGCAATAGGGATAGCCAAGGGGACACGCTTCAAACTATCTGACAGATTGACAGACCCAGAAGGGAGGTTTCTCTTTCTAAAAGGGAAAATAGAAGAAATGGAATGTACCCTTGTGAACATATATGCTCCAAACGACCGCCCCAACAAAATATTTTGCAGAGATCTTGGGAAAGTTAAGAGATTTTAGTGTCCCGGCTAGGTCTGTCACACCCACGACAAAAATCCTAACGATGGACGCAAGCTTCTGGGGGTGGGGCGCACATCTCGAGGGCCAGATGGCCCAGGGGTCCTGGTCAAGGGAGGAGTCCAGGAAGTCCTCCAATTGGAGGGAGCTAAGAGCCGTTTTTATGGGACTATGGGCCTTCAATCAGACAATCGGGGGCCAACATGTCCAAGTATTGTCAGACAATGCCACGGCAGTGGCATATATTTTAAGGCAAGAAGCAGATGTCTCCTGAGCCTGGCCCTGCAAACTCTGTCCTGGGCAGAGGAAAACGTTGCATTTTTGACCGTGGTACACCTGAAGGGCACCCTGAATCATCTAGCGGACTTTTTAAGCAGAAGAAGGGTGCTGGAGTCCGAGTGGAGCCTAAACCCGGAGGTTTTTCTCAAATGGACCTGTTTGCATCTCAAACAAGTGCAAAGGTCCCACTCTTTCTCCCTCAACAGACTGGACCAAGCGGAAGGCCTGGATGCACTGGCTCAGCATTGGTCCTTCCACTTGTGTTACGCCTTTCCCCCGGTACAAATGATCCCGTTGGTACTCAAGAAGATGCAGGGAGAGAGGACGACTTTAATTCTAGTAGCCCCATATTGGCCCAAGAGGCCTTGGTTTTTGGGCCTGTTGAAACTAGCGGTAGAGGCTCACTGGCTACTACCAGTCAGAAGGGACCTGCTGTCTCAGGGTCTACATCCCGACGTAGGTCATCTAAAGCTTGCGGTCTGGTTACTGAGGAGCAAATCCTTAAAAATAAGGGTTTGTCAGGTCGTTTAGTTGATACTCTGCTAAATAGCAGAAAAAGGGTTACCAGAGCTATTTATTTTAAGACCTGGAAGATTTTTAATTTCTGGTGTGATTCTAAAAATTGCTCTCCACAGGTCAACCTCTCTGTCCTGGAATTTTTGCAGGACGGGATGGATAACGGTCTGGCAGCCAGCACCTTAAAAGCTCAGGTAGCGGCACTTTCAAGGTTTCTGGAGAGAAGGTTATCTCTAGATCCTTATATCATTAGGTTTTTCAAGGCTTTAGCCAGGGCTAGGCCATTACCATTTAAGTTTTTTTCCCAAATGGGATTTATCAGTTGTTCTGAGAGGTCTGACGAAAAGACCTTTTGAACCACCAGAGGAAGCCTCTAAGTTTTGGACCTTGAAACTGGGCTTGCTGGTAGCAGTCACCTCAGCTAGGCGGGTCAGCGAGCTCCAAGCGTTATCTATTATTGAGCCTTTTTTTGACAATCTTCCCAGATAGTGTTATTTAAGGACAAACCCGGGTTTCCTGCCAAAGGTGGCGTCCACGTTCCATAGAACACAAGAGATAGTTCTACCTACATTCTGTCCATCTCCAACTGGTCCGAAAGAAAGAGAGTTCCATAGTTTGGACGTGAGAAGGTGCATCATGCACCATCCAGAGATCACAAAAAGAGTTTAGAAAATCCAATCCTCTTTGTTTTATTCTCGGCATCTCGTAAGGGCTACGGAGCTTCTAAGAACGCCGTGGGTAGGTGGCTTTGCATAGCTATTCACGAAGCTTAAAGGGCTATGGGAATAGAACCTCCCACAGGGCTAGTGGGCCATTCAACAAGGGCGGTAGCAACGTCCTGGGCAGAACGAGCTGGGGCTTCTCCGGAGCATATCTGCAAAGCAGCCACGTGGACGAGTTACTCCCACCTTCACTCGCCATTACAGGATGGATTTGCCCGCAGCGGCGGAGTAATCTTTTGGCAGGAAAGTCCTGCAAGCAGTGGTCCCACCCTAGAGCAAGTACTCGGTTATCATCTCCAAGTGCTGTCCTGAAAGACGAGGTGAGAAAACCTTAGACTTACGGGTAACGGTATTTCTGAGTCTTTTAGGACAGCACCGATAACCATCCCTTTGTTTTGTAAGTGCTAATGTGTGTGGTTGCTATGTTCTGCTTATCTAATTTCAACATGGCCGGAGGTACTCGGTAACAACTGAGGCCATGGTGGAAGGATGCAGGATTTAAAGGAATGACTGCAGTGTTTCCTGGAAAGTGGATGGAGCTGTGCTCTCTCCAAGTGCTGTCCTGAAAGACTCAGTTAGACTTACCGGTAACGGTATTTATATAAGATTTTTTTTGTATATTGTAAAAGATGTTATGCCAAGTCGATACCCAACATGTCATGCTTTGAAATTGTGCACACTCGTGGAATGGAGACAAACAACGGTACCTGAAAATCTTCATAGGACGGCACTTTAAAAAAAGAAATTGTGGTTACCAGGTTAGAGGAGATCTCGGGCGGAAATTATTTTTCTCGCTCTGATGATCGCGGCGATGCCTCACATGTGTGATTTTAAACACCGTTTTCATATGCGGGCGTGACTTGTGTATGCATTTTCTTTACTGCGCGAGCTTGTGGGAACGTGAGGCGGTTTCAGATTTTTATATGTTTTCGCAATTTTTTTTTTTACATTTTCTCTAATAAAAATAAAAAAAATATTTTGAGCACTTTTATTGCTGTCAAAATGTAAACCTCCCTTGTCACATTAATAGGTGGTGACAGGTAGTCCTTTATGGAGGGATCGGGTGTCTAAAAGACCCCAAATCTCTCCTTTTCAATTAGGCCCCTGAAAGCCGAGGAGTCTAGCCAGACCATATCTGATCAAACTTCTTCGGGCAGTTCCTACTCGCATAGGTTAACCTGTACTTTAATAAAGCATTGTCTATAGTGGCACACGATGAGGCAAGAGTAGGGAGGGTGAGGCGACTTCCACTTTAAGAGAATCTTTCTGTGGGCATAAAAGGCAGCAAAAAAGGGAAACGCTTAACATGATGACCCAAATCCATTCTGTCCAAGGCTCCCAACAGGAGTGTTTTGAGGTCCAAACTGAGGGTTGAATCACACTGCCTATTAAGGTCAGCCACTGCCTCCTCCCAGAAACGTTTAATAGAGAAGGCCGGTCCATACAATGTGTATGAAGGAGCTTACAGGGGAATAGCAACATGTACAGGAAGGTTCAGTCGAATGGGGAAAAAGTAGCCAGTTTTTGCAGTGTGACGATTCCATTATTCCTTGTCCAGATCAGGCAGGTCATTATTCCATCTCTGATAGGTACAAGTTGAGTTGGTGGTATAAGCTAGGGAGAGTGTATGATATAGGGAAGATTGCATTCCATGGTTTCCATATCTTACTGAATTTGTTTATGCATCCCCCCTACTTAGTTGACTTTTCCCTTATCCTCTTCATGGGTAAGGGGGACAGATATCTCTGTCCAATTAATTTTCCAACCTGATAAAAACATCTATTGCTTTTTGCGTCAGAGCAGGGGCTGATTGCTGTTCCATATATCCCATTACACACAGTTTAGGTTCTAACTTTAAATTTTCTCCCAGAGAATATGTATAAGATTTCCATCTAAATCTCCACATCTAGGACATGATGGCTCTGGACGTCTCCCAAACATAAAAAGCTATCTTGGTGTATAATATTTTATATATGAATTACCGTATTTATCGCGGTATAGCGCGCTCCCGCGTATACCGCGCACCCCTAAAGTTGCCCCCGAAATTCCTGTAAAAAAAGTTATATGATTTTATTACTTAGTTTTGGTGTCTTCCCAGCGTCCATCTGCGGCCTCGGTGGTGTCCTCCCGGCTTCTCCAGCGCGCCCCTCAAGTCGAGTTCCCGCGCTCAGTTCGAACGCCTCCGCCGACATATACCAAGTGCAGTACACTCAGGTACATTCGGCAAGGCTCGGCTTCGCTCGCGCTCACGCTCTGTGACGTTTATGCGTGAGCACGAGCGAAGCCGAGCCTAGCCGAATGTACCCGAGTGTACTGCACTCGGTATATGTCGGCACAGGAATTCAAACTGAGCGCGGGAAGCGGCTATCGGCGTATATCGCGCACCCACGATTTCCCCCTTATTTTAAGGGGGAAAAAAGTGCGCCATATATGCCGATAAATACGGTATAAAAAAATTGATCATTTTTGTGCTGGGGCCAGAGATATTCTACTGAGTTTAACCACTTCCCGCCCGGTCAATAGTATATTGACGTCTGGGAAGTGGTTCTGAAATCCTGACTGGACATCTATTGACGTCCTGCAGGATTACATGCAGGCGCCCGCCCGTGGGGGCTCGCAGCGCTGCGATCGGTGATGTGGGGTGTCAGTCTGACACCCTGCATCTCTGATCTCGGTAAAGAACCTCCGGAAGAGGCTCTTTACCACGTGATCAGCCGTGTCCAATCACGGCTGATCACGATGTAAACAGGAAGAACCATTGATAGGCTCTTCCTCACTCATGTCTGATAGACGTGAGTAGAGGAAAGCTGATCGGCGGCTCTCCTGACAGGGGGGGTTCGCGCTGATTGTTTATCAGCGCAGCTCCCCCTCGGATGCCCACACTGGACCACCAGACAATCTATGCCCAGTGCCCATCTGTGCCACCCATAAGTACCCATCAGTGCCGCCTATGAGTGCCCATCAGTGCCGCATACCAGCGCCGCCTCATCGGTGCCCATCAGTGCCCGTAATTGAAGAAGAAAACGTACTTCTTTACAAAAAAAGTAAACGATTTTTTTTTTCGTTTTCGGTCTTTTTTTAGTTGCACAAAAAATACAAATTGCAGAGGTGATCAAATACCACCAAAATAAAGCTCCATTTGTGGGAACAAAATGATAAAATTGTTTGTGTACAGTGTAGCATGACCACGCAATTGTCATTCAAAGTGCGACAGCGCTGAAAGCTGGCTTGGGAAGGAAGGTGTGTAAGTGCCTGGTATGGAAGTGGTTAAAATACTATCCCATTGGTCGTTTGTCAGTACCCCTACATCTTTTTCGTTTTTTTTTTTTTTTTCCCCCACCCTACTACAGGGGACCAAATCTTTTCTACTCTTACTAAATGGTATATTGGTATACAATTTGGATGTTGTACATTTTTAGAAGAGGTGACATTCCCTACCATTTTCAAGAAGGGGGCCTTACTCCATTCTTGCTTTGTCTTAAATTGGGTCGTCGGTGCATGTCTTATCTGTAAAGTATTGGTTGAAGCACTTATTTGAGAGTCCAAACTTTTCTCAACTCCTGGAACGTTTTCAATGCTCTATCACTATATATTCGTGACAACTTTACCACTCCTCTTTGTTTGCAGTTGTTACTTTTTTCCATTTTCTTCAGTACTGGCAGATTTTCATTATCCCTTCCACAGCTCAGCGCTCTAATGAGCGAGGAGGGAGATGAGCAGAGAGTTGTGATTTGACAGTCTGCAGCTCTCTGCTCATAGAGCTCTGAAAGCACCTGATGTACAGAAGGGCTATCTGATTTCTTGAGACCTTAACAAACCAGGAAAGTGCAAATACCCCCCAAATTACCCCTTTTTGGAAAGCAGACGTGGAGTTTTTTTTTTTTTTGCACAAAATTGTCATAAGTTATTTCCCTCACACTGCACATGCATACTTGCAATGACACCACAAAATACATTCTGCTGCTACTCCTGAGTATAGTGATACCACGTGTGAGACTTTTACACAATTTGGCCACATACAGAGGTTCAACATCCAAGTAGGTGTTCTAAGAGGATAAATTGCATATCTCATTTGATGACAACCTATCTCAATTTTGAAGGCCCTGGAGCACCAGGTCAATGGAAACGCCCACAAAAAGATCCCATTTTGGAAAGTTAACACCCCAGCGTATAATCTGAGGTATAATGAGTGTTTTGAACAGTTTTTTTTTCCCCAGTAGTTTTTGGAATATGTGGATAAAAGGCCTCATCCCCACAACCCTTGCCGGTGGTTGTGGGGGTCTGCGGGGGGCTTATCGGAATCTGGAAGACCCCTTTAAGATCCCGCCCCCCCTTGTGAATTGGTAATGGGGTACATTGTACCTCTACCATTTCACTAAGAAAGTGTAAAGAATTGTAAAAATAAAACGCACACCGTGGAGAAAGTCCTTTTTATTGAAAAAAAAAAATAATCCAGCGGTGGTAATCCACTCTGTCTCCGCTCCAACGCTGTCGGTATCCTGCGACGGGTGATCTTCTCTCCGCCGGGGTCCAGTGATGCGAAGATCTCTTGATCCAGGTCCGGGATCCTGCACACATCGCTGCCTGTCTCCACCAGAGACAGCCCGGCGAATGACGCGGCTTCAGCCAGTGACAGCTCTTATGTAGGTGAGGGCACCCGTGGCGTCACTGGGGAAGCCTGGACTCTGCCTTGCGTCAGGGGGGGCCGGGGTTTACGTGACGGGTGGCCCCGCCCTCACCTACATAAGGGCTGTCACAGGCTGAAGCTGTGTCATTCGCCGGACTGTCTCCGGTGGAGACAGGCGACGATGTGTGCGCTGGATCCCGGACCTGGATGAAGAGTTTGTCTCATCGCTGGACCCTGGAGGAGAGGAGATCATCTGTCGTAGGATACCGACAGCGTTGGAGCGGAGACCGAGAGTGGATTGCCACCGCTGGATTTTGATTTTTTTTTTATATTTTTTAATAAAGGACTTTCTCCACGGTGTGTGTGTATGTGTGTGTTTGTACCCCATTACCAATTCACATGGGGGGGGGGCAGGGATCTGGGGGTCCCCTTTGTTAAACGGGTGATCCAGATTTCAATAAGCCCCCCGCCCGCAGACCCCCACAACCACCAGGCAAGGGTTGTGGGCATGAGGCTCTTGTCCTCATCAACATAGGGACATGGTGCTTTGAGGGCTCACAGACCCCCAAAGCATCCTCCCAATGTTGAGGGCATGTGGCCTGGTACGGTTCAGGAGGGGGGCGCTCTCTTGTCCCCACTCTTTTCCTGTGGCCTGCCAGGTTGCATGCTCGGATAAGGGGTCTGGTGTGGAATTTTGGGGTAACTCCACGCCATTTATTTTATTTGGGGTGCAGTTCCCCTTAAAATCCACACCAGACCTGAAGGGTCTGGAATGGATATTTGGGGGGAACCCCATGTAATTTTTTTTATTTGATGCAGGGTTCCCCTTAATATCCATACCAGACCCGAAGGGCCTGGTAAATGAATTTGGGGGGACCCCCATGCTTTTTTTTTTTTTTTTACTGACTTCTCTGAATTGCCGGGAGCCGACAATTCATTATAGCCGCGGGTGATTTTAAAAGACTTTTTTTCCTTCAGAAATGACACTTTGTGCAGGGACAGTTCTAAGCACGGGAAACATGCGCTACTTCACAGGCATACTATACACCCACCTAGGTACGAAATTTTAAAGGAATATTTCACTTTTGTTTCACTTTAAGCATTATTAAAATCGCTGCTCCCGAAAAAACGTCTTTTTTAAAACTTTTTTTGCATTGATACATCTCCCCTGGGCCAGGACCCAGGTCCCCAAACACTTTTTAGGACAATAACTTGCATATTCGCCTTTAAAATTAGCACGTTAGATTTCAAACGTTCGAGTCCCATCGACTTTAAAGAGGTTCTAAAGTTCACACGAACTTTTGGTCTGTTCGCAGGTTCTTGTGCGAAACGAACCGGGGGGGGGTGTTCGGCTTATCCCTAGTCAGCACAGCCAGAGTATTTGTCCAGGGAGCAGGCAGGACCATCAAGCTTAGGGCATCGGTCAGGAAAGAATGGGGACAGGGCCTCTACGGCTTCTCCCACCCAAATCGCTTTGAAGTGCATAAACCAGACCCTGTTCTGGGAACACAGAAAACCAAAAACTGTTTTTCTCAACTCGGAACACTATTCTGGAGCCCCTCACTCCTCTAAAAGAACAGGGCTGCAGGTGGAAACAATCAAAAAATCATCTCCAAAATTTCAAATGTATCGGTCTATCCTGTGCAGAAGGGATGATCCCACATATTATCCCATTCTTCCCCCTCAATGTCGGGGACCTCCCCCCTCCCAGCGCTCCCTACATTTAGCCAGTGCCACTGGGCTCCTCTTAAACAATTCTTTGTATGTGACATAGTTTTAGGGAGGTCTTCCACTATAAGCATATCTTCCAGTGCCGACGGGATGGACTCAACTGCCCTCTCCTGAATTGAGCTTGGAATGCATGATGAAGTTGTATGAACCTAAAAAAAATATGCGTTAGGCCCCGTACTCACGACCAAACATGTCTGCTGAAACTGGTCCGCGGACCAGTTTCAGCAGACATGTTTGGCCGTGTGTAGGCCCGAGCGGACCATTTTCGGGCGGATCGGACAGGTTTCCAGCGGACAACTGTTTCCTGGACTTGCTTTAAAACAATCCGCTGGAAACCTGTCCGCCCGGACATGTACGGTCGTCTGTACAGACCTACCGTACATGTCCGGCCGCCCGCCATCCCTCGCATGCGTCGAATGACTTCGACGCATGCGTGGAAGCATTTAAAAGGCAGGCCCGCCCATGTCGCCACGTCATTGTCGCGGTGACACCGCGGACACGCCCCGCGTAATGTTTACGCGCGGACTTCTGTTCGATGGTGTGTACAGCCATCGAACAGAAGTCCCCGGGCAGACATGTCCGATGAAATCGGACCGGTTTCATCGGACATGTCTGCTCGTGAGTACAAGGCCTTAGAGGTCCTGTCTTGCCTTAAATTGATCAAGTCAGGAGCACCCCATCTCTTGTGATGTGATGTCTTTTTAAGAGCTTAATTCCCCTGACCACCCACACCATGGGATCCGGGAAGGAGTAGAAGTCAGGCAATTTAGGGTTCCCCCACAGTGGAGTCTGTGGCGAAAAACCCAAATAACTCTGGAATGCTAACCCAACCACCTCCTCCCATGCTTTAGTAGTAGCCTCCATGGACAGTGTCAGGGGTAGGTCTGATTTTGTACCTCTATGAATGGCCATGTGAAGGGTCATATGACCCTAAATGATCTGTCTACAGCCACCAATCTTGCCAGCAACTTCCCATTTTTATCTCCTTCCAAGAAAATTAGTTTTCCCTATGTTTTACCTCCGTATGAGCCAGGTCTGAGAAATGCAGGGAGATAAGACGCCTGGCCTCCATCAGAGACAAATATGAGGAATCAGAGGGACTGCTGGCGAGACTCGGCACATTCCTTTTCGGTTTTCTGCAACCTGAGGATTTCAGCATTGTGGGCCACCCTCTCATATTTAATAGCAGAGATACTCACCCCTTACCACTGCCTTGAATGCATCCCACACCACAGGTGGATCCGCTGTATCCTCATTGGTTGACCAGTAAGAGGTAATCGACTCCCGTAAACAGGAAGACACCTGCTCATTCTGCAACCAACCCGGAGAAAGCCTCCAGCCCCCCATCCCACTCCCAGCAGACAAGCTGAGAGTGAGGGATAAGGGGCAATGATCAGATAAGCCCCCTGCCAGGTTATCAATGTCATGCACAAATGGCAACAGGGCCTGGCTAAGTCTATCCTGGCTGATGAGCGGTGGACCACCGAGACATGCGAGTAGGCCCTGCGAAATGGGTTCCTAGCTTGCCACAACTTAGTCAGCCCAGTCACCGATACCCAGGAGGGAAGATCGCCAGACCCCAGCCTCCCAGGATTGGACGAATCCAACGCATCTAAAATACCGTTGAAATCGCCCATCGATATAAGAGGGAGGTGAGCAAAGGGAGCTAGTCTGGTAAACCATATAAAGCACTTGCACATTAACAGGAGGAGGTAAATGAGCATTCACCAGTAACATTTTGTGTTGAAAAATGTCCAACAGAACCGCCACATATCGAACCGCTCTAGCAAATGTGGAAAAAGTAGCATGAAAGGCTTTTGGAACCAAGGGCCTGCACATAGCCAGGACCCTGCTACAGTCCAGGTGCATCTCTTGCAGAAAAGCGATATGCAGCTTGGACTGTTTAAGGCAGTGTTTCTCAACTCCAGTCCTCGGGGCGCACCAACAGGTCATGTTTTCAGGATTTCCCTCAGATCAAACTGCTGTGGTAATTACTAAGGCAGTGAAACTGATAAAATCACCTGTGCACAATAATGGAAAGCCTGAAAACAAGACATGTTGGTGCGCCCCGAGGACTGGAGTTGAGAAACACTGGTTTAAGGGACTGAAACACTGAGCTCATTTGAACTTGTTGTTCAGTCCTCTTGCATTCCAGGACACAATTCTAGCATACTTGGCCATTAAACTGCTGGAAAAGATTTGAGTACCAGAAGCCTGAATGCAGCACCCTGTATAACCTACAGGTGCTGTCAGACACTGGACCAGTGCCACACACAAAACAGTTCCCCCCCCCCTGTAGTGAACTGAGTGAAAAAACAATCCCTACCTGCCATTATACCAGAACTGAAATAAATAAAAACATGGGGTGTGGTCTGGTCCTGGTCCGAGATGGGCGCTTAACTCCTGAGCTTCGATACCCCGAGGTCCTGCACTTCTACCAACGGAGGCTTTCTTCACCAAATGAAGGGAAGAACATGCAGCAGTGTTTCCGCTACCAGGTCCCGATCACCCAGAGATCAGGCATCCCAGTTAACAGGGAATATCCCGGAGTTATTCCGCACACGGCAGCAGCGGGAGAACATGTCCGCATCACAAGCCTCTTCACGGAGTTCCCGCTCCTGCAGCAGAAGACCGTTCTGCTCACAGAATACAACCTCTGCCACAGCCCTCCCAAGCTCCAGAGTGGCAAGAGCCCCCAGCCTGACCAACCTCCATGAGATTGCCGCCTTCATTAAGAATACACTGTCGGCGGCTATCTCAGAGAAGACATACGTGACATCAGCGCCAGAGTGGGGGAAGTAGAGAAAACCGCAGCCCGCCATGATGCTTCTCTCTGCCAGGTACAACAGGTCACCGAATCACACGCCATACATCTGCGAGAGCTCCACCACTACCTGGAGGACCTTGACGACCGCGGCAGACGCCACAATTTAAGGGTAAGAGGCATGCCTGAAAGCATTGAACCCAATAGGATCGCCCAATCCACGGTTGCCCTGTTAAATGATCTTCTGGAGAGGCCAAAGGATGCCCCAATAGAAATGGAGCGCATACACAGGGCGCTCAGACCACGAGGTAGAGACACTGATACTCCAAGGGATGTGGTTTGCTGCCTTGTCGGCTTCCCTCAAAAAGGGGAAATCCTAAGGAAAGCACGCAACAGAGGCCGTATAATGTCCCATGGTGCAGAAATCAAAATCTACCAGGATTTATCCAACATCACCTTGCAACGCAGGAAAGAGCCGAGACCCCTCTTAGATCTCTTACGCTCTAAATCTATGAGCTACCGCTGGAAATTCCCTTTCTGTCTCTCAGCCACCAACCAAGGGCACACAGCAAGTTTGAGAGTTCCGGAAGATCTGGATAACTTCTGATCACACCCTAGAGATCCCTGTCATTGACCTACCGGACTGGTACAGCGATTTTCGCCTGCCACCAAAATGGGCCTCCTCCATGGAAGACATCAGCGATGCAGGCCAACGTGACCATAGCTGCAGATGTTCACTCACACCGCGCTATCTACCTCCAGCAGCCCAAGAAACGATTGCCCAACAACATCTCTAGCACACAGAAGGGCCCGTCTCTCAGACTAGGAAAAAGTCCTGCCTAACCCTTGCAATCACCGGATCAAGGCCAATACCCTCTTCTCAGTGACTGTTTCTCTCCGTCTGCTATTCACTACCTCTTTACCACTGTGGCTCTGGTTCTCCATTCCCTAACAAGCTACTTCATTACCCTGCCAACCCCCATGGCAGGAGAAGAGCAAAGATCACGGCACCCCGAAACGCTCAAAACATCTGCTAACAAACCTGCCGCACAGATCTGAAAGTCCCCCAGCGACACTTACAATATGGCACTCTCAACAAGAGTGTGGCCTGGCTTCATGATGGACATATAACTCGTACATTCTGAAACCCTATATGGACTTACTCCAACTAGGACTCGTATGACCTACAACACCGCTCAGAATGCTCAACCACAAATGGCAAGGGAAGGAAGGATGAGAAGATTCGTCCCCATCTCTACTTGAAGGAAACGCCACCACCATCACCTATGCCATGCATCACCTCAACCGACCACCAACACTAAACCATGGCCTCACCTCCAGCTCACAAGGAGCCTGGAAAAGGCCACCGAACGAGGACTCTCTTCCCTCACCATCTGAACAACCTCCTAAGGCAAGAAGAATGGAGGAAGTATCAGCTCCTGGACTCCTTTTGCAGCCCCTCACCCACTTCTACCTGTTCTTACAAACTACTTTCCCCTACTCATATACTGCCTGCTAAAACCCTTGCGCCTCTTTATACCAATATTCTGCTCCCTAAACTCCTATACCTTTTATTTTTTTTTTTTTTTTATTCTCCTCGCTCCAATACAGTACCCCCGCCACCAGTAAGTAAGTATATTACTTATCCTAAAGCAAACCATGTATTCAAGACATAATACAAGGTCATAAGAGCAACTCCTTTATTTTTTGTACTACTTCTTTTTATTTTTTTATTTTTTCCCCCTAACTAACGCACTGCTTGCCTTGATCCGCTGGTATGCACACCCTAAATATCAAGCTGGGGGGGGCTCCGGGGGATTAGATGCCCTGAATTAACACCCCACAAACCCCATTCACCCCTATAGATCAACTGTCCTTATTCCTGAAACCTGAAAGCTAACCCTAGACACATATGAACACCTAACCAAAACAAATCACATGGTGAACATCTGCTCCCACAATCCACCTCTTAAACTTGTTGTCCTCTGGTGCCCCCCTCGGAGGCTCCCCCAGCTACTTTAGTATACGCTGGAATGTTACCACTTGTTTCTTACTTTGAAGAGTTTTCCGAAACATGTTGTACATGCCTCTCCCCAACATCACATGTTTAACCTCAAACCTCCACTGTTATATGCGCCTCTCCCCAACAGTGCATGCTCAACCTCAAACCCACACTGTTATTCCAGACCTGGGATAGCCCAGGTTCCCCTGCCCTCCTGTCCATTGTTACTGTTACTGCTCCCTCATCAGAGTTATCGCAGAAGAACCTTTTTATACCCAACTTTTCCCTGCAATACCGCTATCGGACACCTCCCTATACAAACTCTTGACAATCGGAGACCTCACCCATCTAGCCACTTAAGGACCACCGCATGTACATATACGTCCACAATATGGCACGTACAGGCACATGGGCGTATAGGTACGTCCTCGCCTATTAGCGGGTGGGGGGTCCGATCGGGACCCCCCCCGCTACATGCGGTGGTCGGGTCCGCTCGGGGAGCGATCCGGGACCACGGCGCGGCTATTTGTTTATAGCCGCTCCGTCGCGATCGCTCCCCGGAGCTGAAGAACGAGGAGAGCCGTGTGTAAACACGGCTTCCCCGTCCTTCACTATGGCGGCGCATCGATCGCGTCATTCCCTTTATAGGGAAGACACGATCGATGACGTCATTCCTACAGCCACACCCCCAAACAGTTGTAAACACATACTAGGTGCACCCTAACTCCTACAGCGCCACCTGTGGTTAACTCCCAAACTGCAACTGTCATTTTCACAATAAAGAATGCAATTTAAATGCATTTTTTGCTGTGAAAATGACAATGGTCCCAAAAATGTGTCAAAATTGTCCGAAGTGTCCGCCATAATGTCGCAGTCACGAAAAAAATTGCTGATCGCCGCCATTAGTAGTAAAAAAATAAAAAAAAATAAAAATGCAATAAAACTATCCCCTATTTTGTAAACACTATAAATTTTGCGCAAACCAATCGATAAACGCTTATTGCGATTTTTTTTACTAAAAATAGGTAGAAGAATACGTATCGGCCTAAACTGAGGAAAAAAAATGTTTTTATATATGTTTTTGGGGGATATTTATTACAGCAAAAAGTAAAAAATATTGCTTTTTTTTCAAAATTGTCGCTCTATTTTTGTTTATAGCGCAAAAAACTAAAAACCGCAGATGTGATCAAATACCACCAAAAGAAAGCTCTATTTGTGGGGAAAAAAGGACGCCAATTTTGTTTGGGAGCCACGTCGCACGACCGCGCAATTGTCTGTTAAAGCGACGCAGTCCCGAACTGTAAAAACACCTTGGGTCTTTAGGCTGCATATTGGTCCGGGGCTTAAGTGGTTAAAGACCACTATCTACCACGCCTACACCCAGCGAACTCTGGTAGTTCTTGCTGACCAACTCCGGATTACCCCCTTTGCAAGGGTGAGCTAGCCGGTCTATCCTCACCCCCGGATTTAACTTGCACCCCCTATCACTAACCATCTACCTCTCCCTCCCCCTACCTCTGCCTTCCCTTACATTTTTCTCTCTACATACCTCCCACTCCTCCCCTTTTTTTTTTTTCACCCCACCTTCCTCCTCCCCCCTCTTCAAACTCTCCTTCCTCAATACCCACATCTCCCCCCCCCCCCCCACCTCACCCATCCATCTCTCTCCCCCTTCAACCCACCCCTCCCGCCTACAGCCGCACTACTCTAAATATATACATTTAAAACCACCTGCCCTGACCTCTGCAATCTTCAACATGGCTCCTTCCATGACTTCATCCACACCCCGCTCTCTTAAAATAGCTTCCCTTAATGCAAAAGGCCTCAACATCCCTGAAAGAAAGATCACAAATTTTAGCCAACATGCACAGTCTAAAAGCGGACGTTGTTTTCCTACAGGAGACCCACTTTAAAACGAAGGCCATCCCCAAACTGGAAAATCATAACTATCCACACGTATACCACGCCACTTCTCCCACTTCCAAAATCAAGGGGACATCCATTCTGCTATCCAGACACCTTCCCCTACAAAGATCAGACTCCTTCGTTGACGAACAAGGACGATACATCTTCCTAAAAGGTACTCTCTGGGACAAACCGATCACCCTAGCTAACATTTACAGCCCTAAGACCTCTCAGGTCCCATTCTTTAGATCAATTACCCGCCTACTAACCTCATTTCAATCCAGAATTCTTATCTTAGGAGGAGACTTTAACGTCCCCCTAGACCCCCTTATTTAGACATCTTCGGGAACCTCCCATCTACCATTTTGTGCCCTGCGACAAATCAAACTCTCCCTCCAAGATCTATCCCTTTGACACGTAGAGAACCCTCTATCCCCGCGAAAAAGATTTTACATTCTATTCGGCCCCCCACAACAAATATTCCCACCTGGACTACTACTTCCTCAGCCAACAAGATCTACCTTTCCTTTCCAACTCAATCGATCCAATGATCACCTCAGACCATCACCCAGTCACTCTTAACCTAACCTTCCCGGAATATAGCCACACATCCAAAATTTGGAGACCTGACCCCAACTTACTGACCGACAAAGAAAGCATCCGCAAACAGTTCTACTATCACCAATTACTTCCAAGACCACGACACCCCAGATACTTCTTCCCTCACTCAGTGGGAAGCACAAAAAAGCGTGATACGTGGCATACTTGTATCTCCTAGCTGCTGCACCAAAACGCGAAAAACAGAAGTACACAAATGACCTGATAGCCAAAATACAAACGTTGGAGAGAACACATAAACTTAACTTAGCCCAACACACACACACCACAAACTCGCTATGACCTGCAAACTCCTTCTGGAGGAACTCTGCAGGAAGATGAGGAGAAAATACACCCTGTCTCAGAAGCTCTTCTATGAGTACAGCAACAAAAGCAGTCACTTGCTAGCACAAGCTCTACGAGCTAAAAAAGTCAAAGCTACAGTCATCAGGACACGCGTTAACCAGTTCCCGACCTCATGTACATTTACGTCAGCAGAATGGCACGGACAGGCACATCCACGTACCTGTATGTCCTCTGCTAGACGTGGGTGGGGGGTCCGATCGGGACCCCCCCCCCGGTACATGCGGAGGTCGGGTCCGCTCGGGGAGCGATCCGGGACGACGGCGCGGCTATTTGTTTTTAGCCGCTCCGTCGCGATCGCTCCCCGGAGATGAAGAACGGGGAGAGCCGTGTGTAAACACGGCTTCCCCGTGCTTCACTGTGGCGGCGCATCGATCGTGTGATCCCTTTTATAGGGAAGACTCGATCGATGGTGTCAGTCCTACAGCAACACCCCCCTACACTAGTAAACACACACTAGGTGATCCCTAAATGTTACAGCGCCCCCTGTGGTTAACTCCCAAACTGCAACTGTCATTTTCACAATAAAGAATGCAATTTAAATGCATTTTTTGCTGTGAAAATGACAATGGTCTCAAAAATGTGTCAAAATTGTCCGAAGTGTCCGCCATAATGTCGCAGTCACGAAAAAAATCGCTGATCGCCGCCATTACTAGTAAAAAAAATAAAAATGCAAAAAAACTATCCCCTATTTTGTAAACGCTATAAATTTTGCGCAAACCAACCGATAAACGATTATTGCGATTTTTTTTTTTTTTTTTTACCAAAAATAGGTAGAAGAATACGTATCGGCCTAAACTGAGGAAAAAAAAATGTTTTATATATGTTTTTGGGGGATATTTATTACAGCAAAAAGTAAAAAATATTGCATTTTTTTTTAAATTGTCGCTCTATTTTTGTTTATAGCGCAAAAAATAAAAACCGCAGAGGTGATCAAATACCACCAAAAGAAAGCTCTATTTGTGGGGAAAAAAGGACGCCAATTTTGTTTGGGAGCCACGTCGCATGCGCGATTGTCTGTTAAAGCGACGCAGTCCCGAACTGTAAAAACCCCTTGGGTCTTTAGCCAGCATATTGGTCCGGGGCTTAAGTGGTTAAAGAGCAGTCCAGACATAGCACAAACATTTGAACACTTCTACACAGACCTTTACAACCTTTCTGCCTCTGAAACACAGTTGCCTACACCCAGGCCATCCCTTATACAAAACTTCTTAGAAAAACATTCCCCCAAACCACTCACTTTGAATGACGCAGATAATCTCGACCTACCAATAACAAACAAATGGGACTTAACACTTAAACAGCTAAAACCAGGGAAAAGCCCATGCCCAGATGGCTTATCAGCTGTTTACTACAAAACCTTCACAGGCATCCTATCCTCCCCTTTCTCAAAGCATTTAATTCTCTCTGCAGATAACCCACTTATACCAGGTATGTTAGAAGCACACATCTCAGTGATCCCCAAAAAAGGAAAAGACCCCACACACACAGCAAGTTATAGGCCAATATCCCTACTGAACGTAGACCTCAAAATCTTTGCGAAAATCTTAGCGAACCATTTACT
Organism: Rana temporaria; assembly: GCF_905171775.1. NCBI lineage: Eukaryota > Metazoa > Chordata > Amphibia > Anura > Ranidae > Rana > Rana temporaria. The sequence goes on from NC_053489.1 coordinate 389,159,845, forward strand.
CCCTCTTCTCCCCTCAATCATAACCAAAGACCAATTGGGCTTTGTCCCTGGCAGAGAAGCCAGGGACAACACGATTAAAGCCATAAACCTACATCATTTTTTGTCCTCCAACCAAGCAGGCTTCTTTCTATCCCTGGACGTGTAGAAAGCGTTTGACAGGGCACTACATGGAAGCAGTTCTCAGAACTATGGGCCTGGGTTGCCGCTTATTAAGCTTTATAATGGCTCTCTACTCTAGCCCAACGGTGAAAGTTTGCGTTATTGGCTTTCTCCATCCATAACGGAACAAGGCAGGGCTGCCCCCTTTCGTCCTTGCTATTTGTACTCACCCTGGGACCTTTTCTACATAGCCTCAGATGTAATCCAGACATCAGAGCCGAACATACACCCCTTAAAGAATACAAACTTGCAGCTTTTGCTGATGACATCCTCCTCTTTCTCACGGAACCACACATCTCACTCCCTAACCTTCTATCAGAATTCCGATAATTTAGGCTAATTTCCAATCTCAAGATAAACTTTTCCAAATCCTACTCCCTGAATATATCCCTCCCACACCAAACCATCAAACAATGTCAGAGTAACTTGCCCTTTCTATGGAAAGAAGGTGCAATAACCTACTTGGGTATTTAACTCCCTAGATCTCTCAAACACATATACCTCAAAAATGATCTACCTATCCTACACAACCTTACCAACGCTCTCAAGCGATGGAATAAACCCACCTCCTGGTTTGGTAGAGCAGCCATCCTAAAAATGAATGCCCTACCTCGCCTCTTCTATATCCTACAGGCAGCTTCAATCCACATCCCCCTAACATTTTTTCCGAACCTACAAGAGCTTGTGCACTAGATTACTCTATGGTGACCGAAGACCGAGAATCAGCTACTCACATCTCACTTTACCAAAGCAGAAGGGAGGAATAGGCCTGCCAGACCTAAGAAACTACTACCGGGCCTGTCATATGGCCAGAATCATAGACTGGAATATACACAAAAACTTAAAGTGGAGCTCCACCCGAAAGTGGAACACCCGCTGATCGGAACCCTCCCCCCCCTCCGGTGTCACATTTGACACCTTTCAGGGGGGAGCAGATACCTGTCTAAAGGCAGGTATTTGCACCCACTTCCGGCCACACAGTCTCGGGTAAACTGCGGGCATGACGTCACCTCCCCCCCCCCCCCCCCGTTGGCTCCCAGAACACAGCGAGAGCCAATCGGCAGGCGTAGCGCGACTCGTGCATGCGCTGTAGGGCACCGGGCAGTGAAGCCGGAGCGATTCACTTCCTGGTTCCCTCACCGAGGATGGCGGGGGGCAGCAGAGTGACAGGCAATCGCTCGTCCTCTGCTGCGGACGGCGCTGGACTCCAGGACAGGTAAGAGTCCTAATATTAAAAGTCAGCAGCTGCAGTATTTTGTAGCTGCTGGCTTTTAATATATATATTTTTTTTTTTCAGCGGACATCCGCTTTAAAGACTGGGTTGAACTCGAAGCCTCCTTCACTCGCTCCCCCCTGCACTCACTACCCTGGATGCTCCCAAAACACATCCCATCCGAAATCAACTAATCGGCCCAACCCTTAGAAGTTTTTACGAAACGTGTAAATTAACTTCATTATCCTCAACTCCAGGCCCGCTCACCTCTCTCCGCCTGAACCTGGACTTTCCTCCCGGAATGCACGGCAACTTCTTAAGATACATGGCCGCACAGGAGTATACTAGCACATCACTTTTTTGCGCAAGGCCATCCTTTACCACAGGAAAATCTTCCGTCCAACGGGGAAGGCCACTCCACCCCCCCCCCCCCCCCCTGGACTTACACTTTACTCTCGCACAATACTCGGATCCTAGATAGAAAGTTCAAAATATCCAGACCCCTCACACCCTTCGAAACCTTATGTCTAACTCAATCACCCCAGCGCTACTTAATCTCCACAATGCACTCTTTTATTCTCCAATGTTACACTCCAACACAGGACGAGCCTGCACAACCTGGGAAAACAAACTCTCTATCTCTTTCGCCAGAAGACTGGGAACTAATCTACCTGGTCATACACAAGGGTTCTGTAAATGTATCTACTCAAGAGAATAGATATAAAATCCAAGCCTGATGGTATCGCACCCCAACCCTTATCCACAAATTCTGCCCGGCCCTCTTCGATACGTGTTGGAGATGCCAACTCGAGAAAGGGTAACTCCTGCACATATGGTGGAGCTGCCCTACTATTCAAGCCTTTTGGTCTGAGGTGCATCACCTCATCACAAAGATAACCACATACAAGCCTGATGTCTCCCCGTCATAATTCCTCCTACACCACTCCACTCTGTCCCACAGAAACTACGCCTCATTAGCATCGCACATGACACACCTTCCAAATTCTCAATTAAATGGGCCTGCTGGACCCACTACCAGACAGCAGAATATCAAGATCTCATTGCTGCAAACAGCCCAACTGGCAGTCTCCGCCCTAACACCCCAGAGTAAGAACACCTCAGGAGCAGCCTCAAAACTGAACGCAAAAATACTTAATATACTTCATACCAGAACATTCCCCCACAAACAAATTCAAACTTTAAACACCCAATAACCTACTCACCACCCCAAATGGAGGGAGAGATGGACACCCACCCCCTCAGTTTCATCTGCACACTCTTCCATAACCATTTATTTACCCAACAGCCCCCACCCCCCCCCCCCCATTCGGTCCTCCCTTTTTCTGCCCTCCTCCCTCCACCCCAACCCTTTTTTCCTTTTTTATTTCCTTTCCTCTCTTTTCTCTTTCTTTTCCCCTCTACGGTACCCATACCTGCTCTTCGTCACACAGAAACCTACCACCACTCTGAGACATATACTGCTTACATTAAACAAACCCCCAGCAAGATACTCCAACTCAGCCGGACAAAAACAACAACTTCTTAGCCAAGACCAACGATTTATCCCATTAATCCTTTTTCCTATGCTCAGACAGCACGGACAACCCTCACCAAGCAGTTTTGCCAATGACACACTTTAACCCAATAAAGATCCAAAACTAACATACACTACACATACATGGGATTGGGTCGACCCCCCCCCCAGATAAATAACTCCCAAGCTTCTTCCTCAACAGTCCAGACCCCTGGAATCTAAGAAGTTCCTGACATACCAGAATTAACCCTCACCCTATACACTATATATTTTTTTTAAGGGGGAAAAAAACGAACAAACACACTGGTATGCAGCTTGGTCCCAAACTAAAAAAAAAGAGAACAAAAATAGTATAGGAAGTCTCCAACCTTGTGACAAACTGTTTGGCAAGTTAAAGGGGTTGTAAAGGTACCTTTTTTTTTTTCCCCCTAAATGGCTTCCTTTACCTTAGTGCAGTCCTCCTTCACTTACCTCCATCCTTCGATTTTTCTTTTTAATGTCCTTATTTCTTCTGAGAATTCCTCACTTCCTGTTCTGTATGTCAGGAGTCAGGAAGCTCTCAACGTTGCAGATGGAGAAAGGAGCTGTGTGTTAGTGGGCGTCCTGACTCTCCTGTAGTCCAAGGGAGGGGGCGAGCACGACACTCCACACCAGGGAGAAAGCCTTGCATTACTGTGTGGAGTTACATACCAAAGAACAGGAAGTGAGGATTTCTCAGAAGAAATAAGGACATTTAAAAGCAAAATCGAAGGATGAGGTAAGTGAAGGAGGACTGCACTAAGGTAAAGGAAGCTATTTAGGGAAACAAATTGTACCTTTTACAACCCCTTTAAGATGTCTTTCTTGCGTGTCCACATGGAGCCCCATGTTACATAGTTTAATAGTTGGGTTGAAAAAAACATAAACCATTTGAATAAAAAATCCCATATACCAAATTCTATACCCACAGTTGATCCAGAGGAAGGCAAAAATCCCCAGCAGAGCATGATCCAATTTGCTACAGCAGGGGACAAAATTCCTATCTGATTTTCCCTGGATCAACTTTACCTATAAGTGTTAGAACTCGGTTATATTATGTACGTTTAGGAAAGTATCCAGGCCTTTCCTAAAGCAATCTACTGAGCTGGCCACAACCACCCCTGGAGGAAGTCTATTCTACATTTTCACAGCTCTTACTGTGAAGAAACCTTTCCGTCTTTGGAGATGAAATCTTTTTTTCCCTCTAGACGTAAAGAGTGCCCTCTTGTCTTTTGTGTTGACCGTAAAGTGAATGACTTAACACTAAGTTCACTATATGGACCCCTTATATATTTGTACATGTTGATCATATCCCCCTTAATCTCCTCTTCTCAAGAGTGAATAAATTCAGTTCCTCTAATTTTTCCTCATAGCTGAGCTCCTCCATGCCTCTTATCAGTTTGGTTGCACTTTCTCCAGTTCCCCCATATCCTTTTTGAGAACTGGTGCCCAAAACTGACTGCATATTCCAGATGAGGACTTGCCAATGATTTGAACAGGGGCAAAATTCTCTCTCTCTGGAGTCCATACCTCTTAATACAAGAAAGGACTTTGCTCGCTTTGCCATGCCATTATTGAGCTTATGATCTACCAAAACCCCCAGAGCCTTCTCCACCATGGATTCCCCCAATTGTACTCCCCCTAGTATGTATGATGCATGCATATTCTTAGCCCCCAAGTGCATAACTTTACATTTATCAACATGAAACCTCATCTGCCACATAGTCGCCCAATTAGACAGTGCATTGAGGTTGACTTGTAAATTGGAGACATCCTGTAAGGATGTTATTCTACTGCATAGCTTAGTGTCATCTGCAAAGACAGACATTTTTCTTTTGATCCCAGACCTGATATCTTAATTTTAAAGATATTAAAAAGTAAGGGTCCCAACACTGAAACTTGGGGTACACCACAGAGAGCCATAGACCATTCAGAGTAAGAATCATTTACCACTATTCTCTGAATTCTGTCTTTTTAGTCAGTTTTCTATTCATTTACAAACTGATATTTCCACATGTGATAAGGATCAAGGCGCAGTAGTCGGCCTACACTCGGCTTAGTAGTAGAACTCTGTAAAATGGTCTTATGGAGCCATCTAGTGATGTCCCCAAGGGTATGACAATGGAACAGAAAGAACTTATAGGCAACAGGAGTGATGAAACTCGGAAAACATAAACAGCCCATCATAGTCAGGGGAAAAAAGAGCAGAACAAGTGCAGCATACCACATTGGTTTGAAATTCCAGTGCCCCATTAAATCGGGAACAAACATGTTATAGAACCACTCAGACTTGGAGATTCCTGTCAAGCCACTCACTGGCTTCCACCGGACTATCAAAGAATTTAACTGCTCCTTAATGCTGCACCCGGAGCCGGCTTGGGTACAGCATGCTGTACTGGAGTTCTCTTTCCCTCAACCTCTTGCGGACATCATTAAAGGATCGCCTTTTCTATTGAGTTTCAGCCGAGAATTCAGGGAACAGCATTATTTTCGTATTCTCAAAGCGCAATTCCTGATGTTTCCTAGATTCCTGCAGGATCATATCCCGGTCACAGTAGTTGAGGAATCTGACCAAAAATGGACGCAGGAATGCACCAGGGGGGTGAACACCTGTGGGCACATTCCACCACATATGTAGGGGGTAGGTCACCCAATTGCAGGATCTGTTTGAAAAAACTGTTTAAACACTGCGTTTTTGGCCCCCCTCAAGTAGTCCTACTACCTGGACATTATTTCTCCTTTGACTGTCCTCTGCGTCATCGGCTCTATGCTGGAGGGATCTTACCATTTCTTGCAGCTCGGTCAGTTGTGCACCCTGCGAGTGAGACGCATCCTTCACCTCAGAAATCCTGTCTTCCGCTGTGGTGAGCCTGCCGTAGATTTTATCCAGGTCATGCCTGACAAGCGTGCGCTCTGTGGCAAGATGGTCGATTCTAACCATCACTGCAGCCTTGCTGGCGTCTATGGCCTCCAGGATAGGTCTGGTTATAGCATCTTGCTCTGGGGACGCCGGCGGGGGATCCTCCTGATCGTGTCCCGCTACAGCCGCCACTTTCTCCATCTGCCTGTCTTTCTTGGCGCTCTTAGAATTCTGCTTGGGAGGCAAGATGACGGAGGCGGGTCCCTGCTCCAGGCCTCGTGCAGAGCGTGTCTGGCACAGTGAGTGCTGCAATGTCTGTCCATGCTTGCGCCCGGTCTTTCTCATGACCAGGATGTCCCCATCTCAGCCCGGCAGTGTAAGAGCAGAATGAAGGGCACAAAATGCTCCGAAAATCGGATTAGCTCCAGTGAAACACTTGCATTGCTCACATCCGGTCACGCCCCCTTGTGTTTATTCTTTTTAAATCATAATTGCAACAGAAACTACCCAAATGACCCTGATCAAAAGTTTATGTACCCCAGTTATTAATACTGTGTATTGCCCCCTTTAACATCGATGACATCTTGAAGTCTTTTGGGGTATTTGTAGATGAGGCTCTTTATCTTCTCAGATGGCAAAGCTGCCCATTCCTTTTGGCGAAAAGCCTCCAGTTCCTGTAAATTCTTGGGCTGTCTTGCATGAACTGCACATTTGAGATCTCCCCAGAGTGGCTCAATGATATTGAGGTCAGGAGACTGAGATGGCCACTACTGAACCTTCACTTTATTCTGTTGTAGCCAATGATAGGTTGACTTGGCCTTGTGTTTTGGATCATTGTCATTTTGGAATGTCTAAGTATGTCCCATGCATAGCTTCCTGGCTGATGAATGCAAATGTTCCTCCTGTATTTTTTTGATAACATACTGCATTCATCTTGCCATCAATTTTGACCAAATTTCCTGTGCCTTTTGTAGTTCACACATCCCCAATACATTAGCGATCCACCTCCTGTGTTTCACAGTAGGATTCGTGTACCTTTTCATCATAGGCTTTGTTGACTCCTCTCCAAATGTAGTGTTTATGGTTGTGGCCAAAAAGGTCAATTTTGGGTTTCATCACTCCAAATGACATTCTGCCAGAAGGTTTGAGGCTTGCTGTTTAGCGTATTGTAAGCGGGATACTTTGTGGCATTTGCGTAGCAATGGCTTTCTTCTGGAAACTCGACCATGCAGCCCATCTTTCTTCAAGAGCCTGCTTATTGTGCATCTTTAAATGGCTACACCACATGTTTTCTGAGAGCTCTGTATATCACTTTGTTTGTGGGTTTTTCTTTGCATCCCAAAAATTTTCCTGGCAGTTGTGGCTAAAATTTGTATTTGGTCTACCTGACCGTGGTTTGGTTTCAACAGAACCCCTCATTTTTCACTTCTTGATTAGAGTTTGAACACTGCTGATTGGCCATCTCAATTCCTTGGATATCTTTTTATATCCCTTTCCTGTTTTATACAGTTCAACTACCCTTTCCCGCAAATCCGTTGACAATTCTATTGCATCTCCCCATGACTCCGAATCCAGAAACGTCAGTGCAGCACTGGATGAAAGATGCAAGGGTCTGTAAGGAGTCCAGAAACACATTGACCTTTTACACACACACACACACACACACACTACAAGCAAACAGATCACAGGTGAGGATGGTTACCTTTTAATAGTCATTCAAACCCCTTTGTGTCAACTTGTGTGCATGTTATCAGGCCAAAATCACCAGGGTATGTAAACTTATGATCAGGGTCATTTGGGTAGTTTCTGTTGTGATTATGATTTAAAAAGAATATACACAGTTGATAATAAATGGCTTTAGCCAAACACTAACCATGAGTGAACAATGTTTGTGTTCTTATTCATATTCTCTGAAAAATGGCCAAGAAATCATAAATTCTGCCAGGGTATGTAAACTTATGAGCACAACTGTGTGTGTTTGTGTGTGTGTGTGTGTGTGTACACACACACACACACACACACACACACACACACACACGTGTGTTTAAAACAATAATATCATCACCCCAAAAGTGTAATAAACAAAAAAATGTAATTGTGTATGTGTGCGTATGCATACACACACACACACACACACACACACACACACACACACACACACACACACACACAGCGGAACTCTGCTTAACAAGTAATGCGGTTAACAAGCATTTTAAAAGACAAGCAACTTTTTTCTTTAACCTGTTGTCTCGCAAAACGTGCAGAATTTAAGCTAATGGGGTGTGCAGTACCGTATTTGGCCAGAGGTGCGGAAATACTCGGGAAATACTCCGTTCTCGAGCCTTACCAAGTTCAGCAGAGCTGTCCCCAAGTATTTCCAAGGCTCTCCAGCGCACCCATTTGTGGCCACATGTGGTATTGCATGCAATAGAAGTCAATGCGAAAAAAATTTCTTTGTTTCGATTGACTTCTGTGGGGAAACTTACTTTGATATGCGAGTGCTTTGGATTACAAGCATTCTCCTGGAACGAATTATGCTCCTAATTCAAGGTTCCACTGTGTGTGTGTGTGTGTGATAGATATATATCTATCTAATTTCTCTAAAAAATGTGTGTGTGTCTGCCCATGTTTCTCCTTGGGAATGTACTTCCTATTTTCCAACTACTGCCTAGGTTGAGTTCACAGATATACAAAGAAAATTATTTCTTCAAAATGGATCTCAAATGATCGGACATTGTCCATTACCGTCGGTTAATATCAGTTTTCACGGATCTCGATGTAGCCTTGTTCGTTAAAAAAAAAGGATAAAATCGAAAAGCTGAGGTTAATGGATGGTAATGGATGGTCATCCGTTTGTCCATAGGAATGCATTGTCGGCTGTTGACGGATGGAAGAAATACGGATAGACAGTCCAATCACGTGAAAGAGGCCTTAAACATAACCTGGGAAAGAAATTGGTTCATATCTTATTGATTTATAAATAAAAATGGGAAAAAAAAACTAAATACCCTCCCATACTGAATACAAATACCAAAACTATCACCAAGCTCCAAGGCAAAGAGACTCTCAATATAGTAAAATTTAACTCCCCAAGGAAAAAACAACCAGGAAGTCCAGAGGAACGAAAACTGAGCAGGAGGGAGGTGCAGGATCACTCATAGTGGGGACACATGCCATTCAAATTTCAAGCCACCCAGGATTCGGGTTTGTAAAATAAAAATCCTGAACACCTCCCTCCTGCACATCAAACCAAACAGTTTCCCCCTTCTAGGGGGGGGGGGGGGTGCATTACCATTCCCACAATCTGTACCAATGTAAGATCTCAGATACCCCCATCATTATAATGTCTGGCCACGTTCATAGATTTATTTAATGTCATTGAGGTGCTCCCGGAACCGATCTCTTAACGCCTTGTTGTACATCCCACATATTGGTGGTTATGACTAAGGCCTTGTAGGCTGAAACACGTCAACTGCCATTTATGTTTTTTCACTGTGGCTTGTTAAAAAAAACAAAGAGTGCAGTTCATCTTTTCCTCATCCCACATATTGGATCTGACATAATTTACATGTATTCACATAGATTACATACTTTGTTACATTTTGTAGGGATTCTTCAGACAGAATTCCTTATGGTTAACGCTTGTTAAGTAATTACTTCTCCCCCAAAACATGGGGACAACAAGGACACTCTCTGCCTCCACATCTATAATTTCATGTAACTAAGTGGTATTAACCACTTAAGACCCAGACCTTTAGGCAGCTAAAAGACCCGGCCAGGTTTCGCGATTCGGCACTGCGTCGCTTTAACAGACAATTGCGCAATCGTGCAACGTGGCTCCCAAACAAAATTGGCGTCCTTTTTTTTCCCCTCTAAAAAATAGAGCTTTCTTTTGGTGGTATTTGATCACCTCTGTGTTTTTTTGTTTTTTTTTTGCGCTATTAACAAAAATAGAGCGACAATTTTGAAAAAATGCAATATTTTCACTTTTTGCTATAATAAATATCCCCCAAAAATATATAAAAACATTTTTTTTCCCTCAGTTTAGGCAGATAAAAAATGCATTTAAATTGAATTGTTTACTGTGAAAATGACATTTGCAGTTTGGGAGTTAACCACAAGGGTGTGCTGAAAGGGTTATGTATGACCTAATATGTGTTTCTAACTGTAGGGGGGTGTGGCTGTAGGTGTGACGTCATCGATTGTGTATCCCTATAAAAGGGATCACACAATTGATTACGGCGCCACAGAGAAGAACGGGGAAGCTGTGTTTACACGATCGCGGGACTCCAGCGGCAATCGGGTCACGGAGCTTCGGACCGGGGCGCGCGCCCTCAACCCACGGCTGGGCACTAGCAGAGGACGTACCTGTACGTGCATGTGCCATTTTGCCGACATAAATGTGCAGGAGGCGGCCCTTAAGCGGTTAAGGCTTTCTCGGTATAATGTTAATCCCTTTTTTTTTTTTTTTTTTATTTTTTTTTTTTAGAATATCATATTTTCATCCTCCTATACTATTGGAAGATATCTCTTCACCACCTCTCCCGCCTGCTGAAATTCTAAACTATATGTTGTAACCAAGAGGGGCTTATTTATCCTTGTGTGGGGCATTTGGGATTTAGTCTATAAAGTCTGCCTATCTTTAGCCTTAGCGATACATTATGGCCGATCCAAAGTCCAGGCAGGATAACCCAGTTGTCTGAATCTATTGTATAGCAGAATGGCTTAACTTTTTAAAATCGGAATCCTCACTGAAAAGCCTCTTAATGTGGACAAACTGGCCCACTGGTATCCCCTTGATTGTATGTTTTTAGGATGATTGGACTAGGCCAGTAAAAGGCTGTTATCTGCCATGGGCTTACTGTATAACCAGGTGATGACCCAATTACTGGATGCTGTTAATAATACATCTAGAAAGGGAATGTCTACACTCTGCATGACCCGGGAAAGATAAATGCACGGAGTTGGAATTAAAAATCTCACATTCCGGTGTCGGACAAACAACAAATCGTCCATGTACCGACAGAAAAAAAGATTCCTAAAAGGATTTTAATCCCCAGAGATGTGGGAGCGTTCGCACCACCCCATAAAGTGGTTAACGAGCGATTGGGGAAAATTTAGCTCCCATCGCTGCCCCACATCTTTGGAGATTAAAAATACCATTAAAAATGAATAAATTATGTGTAAGTAAATAATACAGAACCTCCCAAAAGAAAGTCGCTGTACCAATGGTAACTCAGTGTGATCCAAATAAAGACACTGCCTCCTTATCCAAGTGATGTGCTATGTTGAAATATAAACTTGTAACATCACAAGTCACCCAAAGGCGGCTCTCTAATTAGGCAAATTAGGCGGCTGCCTTTAGGCCTTGCAAAGTCAGGGGCCCCGTGCGGCCACCTAATTTGCCCATACCTCACCCTTTCTGACCGTCTCCTGTACCATGTCTGCAGTCTCTAAACATCTCCTGTATTATGTCTGCAGTCTCTGACCATGTCCTGTATCATGTCCGCACACTCTGAACATCTACTGTAGTATTTCTGCAGGCCCAGACCATCTATTGTATTATGGCCGCACAGTCTCTGACCATCTTATATCATGTCCTCAGTCTCGTAGTGTAATATAGGATGAAACGAGAGCCATCAAGCTGGAGCCCAGAGAGGACCATTTGACTGAGCCCTGCACGGTGCACCTGAAGGGTGGTCAGTAACCGCGTAGCAAGGCCAGTCTGAGGGGAATCACTGATGTAGGGGGCAGTGAATACAGTAAGGTAGGAAGGCACTGATATAAAGGTTCCCCATTATATCAGTAAGCCCCCCCTCCCCTCTTACCTTAGTGCATTCACTCTGCGGAAAGTGCTCTATGGTGACCAGAGGAGTCCTCACATTAGAGTTTCCATTTTAAATGCAAGTTGGAACTCTGTGGACAATGACATAAAGGGGAACGCTGATGTAAAGGGGAATGCATAGGACTCTGATATATGGTGATCTCATCACCAGAGCCCCCCTTACATTAGAGTTCCCACTTACATCAAATTTCCCCTTGCAGTGTAAGGAGGAATCCTGCACACTCTAATGTAATGAGGAACTCTGTTGGGTTATATTAACCTGACTTTCATGTAAATGGAGAAATATGGTTTTGACTCTTATACCTTAAACATATTGCTAGTAGCAGCTGCACAAATGTTATCTATTTTTGTATGTGTGTAATATATATTTATATTTGATTAAAGAAGAATTGGTTAGAGAGTTCTAGAAACTGTAAATTCATAGTTCATAGGATTTAGGCCTCTTTATATATGCAATTTTTACCGTAAATTTTTATCGCTTTAATTATTTTTCCCATTATGGGAGTTAGTTGGGCCTCATATCTAAGGTTGGCATAAGGCCTCACCAAGCCTAGAGCCGCCTCTGCCCAAAGATATTCTGGCTTCCAAACAAAATCCTCCATGTGTTTACACATTTGAGACTATAGCTCTAACCTGTTGCTCCTAATAACACAATTATTATAAAGTGATAAAGTACCAACCATGTATCCATATACTACTATTTTTTAAACTATATAAAATAATAAATGTCTTGTTTTCTGGATCCTATTATGTCTTCAAGGATTGCTCATTCTTTTCCAGCCAAGGGAGGCGTATCAAAAAAATGGGTTCCCCAATGTCAGGGAAATTCGGCTGTTTGCTATGCGCACACCATATCTCCTGTGCTAATAAGCACACATTTCGTCTAATGATATAATGCATCTTACCGAGCGCTCAATTTACTGTATATCCCCAAGTAAACAGACCTCACCATAGCTTATATTCTCAGCTCCATCAGCATGACTCCCCAGTGACCAGTGAGCTTGGTTTTTTATTTATAAATCGCAAAAGCCTTAAACACGAAGTGATGGCTCCAGCAGCCAATCGCTTCCTTCATGGGAAGTGACCTCACAGGAAATGAACTAACAGGAAAGGCTTCCAACAGGATTAGTTGATGGAAACAACCAATGAATAATGGCTAAAGCAGTCCTATGGGCGTGTCTGACCTGAGACTGGGTCCATGTATGTTTTTCCTGTCCCCCGTACCTGGCTAAACAAAAGAAGTCGCTTGGCTTTCAAACATGGGCTCCGTCTCTGACCATAACAACTCAGACTCCCGTATTTCCACTGATAGAAATCCTTATTCTGTGTTGTTCCAGAGAACAACGCATACCGGATTATACTACCATTCCTTGTGGATGAGAGGCTATCTACAGGTGTACGCTACGAATCTCGACATGTGCTGATCAGACACAACAGAGACAGAGTGTACATCTGCCTATAACTGATAATGTCCTTGCAGAGCGAACATATCCCCCCAGACGAATGTCTGCAATGCACAGGGGCCCTTTCGCTGGCAGACATACCCCCACTCTGCAAACGCCTCTCTCCAATCCCAGGAAGTTTTCCACTACCAGATGGGACTCAACCAGCATCAGTCTGCCCCAGGCAGCCCTTTGAGCGGGCTGCAGGAGTACCAACACTGGGCGACACTATGACAATACATATTAAATACATCTTTATAACATTTCCACAACACCCACTTGCAATGATTCTGTTGTGGGAAGTATAACATGGCATATTGCACATTTAACTGCCTCAGACACCCCCTTGTTTCCTCCAAATTTCACTCTCCAAGACTGTACCTCTGCCACAAAATCTGGTAAGGATTTAATTAGATTCTGGAATTGGTTTCTAACACAATTATACATTATTTTCTTAAAGCGGAGGTCCACCCAAAAGTGGAACTTCTGCTTAAACCACTCCTCACCCCCTTGCATGCCACATTTTTTTGGGTGGGAGTGGGGGCTTCAGGAGGAGTGGGACTTCCTGTGCCACTTCCTCCTTCCGCCCAGGGACCGCTTAGGCGATACGTCATATTGCCTACGGCGGCACCTCCCTGTAGGTCCCAGGCGATCGCCTGTCCAATCAGGTAGCGCAGCGTCGTTTTAGCGCATGCGCAGTGAGTGCCCGGCTGTGAAGCCGAAAGCTGTCATGGCCGGGTACCCACAGTTAGGATGGAGGTGTCGGCGGAGAGGGGGGGAGGGGAGCGGAGTGGCGCTGGACAGTGGAGCAGGTATGTGTATGTTTATTAAAAGCCAGCAGCTATGCTTTTTGTAGCTGCTGACTTTTAATAAACATAAAAAAAAGTCTGGAACTCCACTTTAATTTCCCTGGCTTTCTATGTTATTTTCTGTCTTTGAAAAATGCCTCATGAGAACTGGTCTTGGCATTCCTCCAGGTGGCTGAGCCCTCAAAGGTGTTCTATGTGTTTTTAATGGCAAACAGAGGAGAGGTCTTCTATCCCAAAGACCTCCTGAAGCCATTTTTGCAGGCAATCTCTCATATTTCCTTTTGCTGCGTTTGGGTAGGCCTGTTACAAGGACATTGTTTCTCCTTAATCGATTTTCCTCATCTTCAAATTTTTCATTTTGTTTCTTGACTATCCCTTTCAAAAGTTCAATCTCCTGTTTCATCGGTGTAACTTCCTCCTCCACCACACTTAATCTGCCTTCTAACTCTGTAGTACGTTCCTTGACCTTTTTGTGGTGGTGTCTGACATCCCTATTCTTTTAATACTTTTCAACTGTTCAAACGTTTTGGGCAAGGTCGTACTGCACCCTTTTATTGCCAGAAAAACCTCTTAAAGATGGTTCCTCCTGTAAGGGAAATTCACCTAAGACCACACTCTGGAACAAGTTGAGAAGTTTACTTTATTGACTCGTATGAGGAGTCAAGGTACACTAAAAGGACAGATATTTGCCTATTGGTTCTGACCGCTTGCCACCCATGCAATAGGGCTGCATAGGCAGTCAGCCTGATAGACGCCTATCTGAACAGATAATTGCCCACTGGTTCTGCTCTTTGACCCGTGCAATAGAGGTCAGCCTTATGAGCTCATATCTGACTTGTCTGTCTAATGCCGTGTACACACGATTGTTTTTCGACATGTAAAAAACGTTAACATTTTTTTTTAATTGAAAACGATCGTGTGTGGGCTTCACATCATTTTTCGGGTTCTGAAAAACTACAAAAACAAAATTCGAACATGCTGCATTTTTTAACGACGTTTTAAACAATGTCGTTTTTCGGGTTGCAAAAAATAATCGTGTCTGGGCTTAAACAACGTGAAAAACCTGCACATGCTCAGAAGCAAGTTATGAGATGGGAGCGCTCGTTGTGGTAAAACTAGCCTTCGTAATGGAGTAAGCACATTCATCACGATGTAACAGACAGAAATGCACGAATCGTCTTTTACTAACACAAAATTAGCAAAAGCAGCCCCAAGGGTGGCGCCATCCGAATGGAACTTCCCCTTTATAGTGCCGTCGTACATGTTGTACATCACTGCGCTTTGCTAGAGCATTTTTTTTAACGATCGTGTGTGGGCAACGTCGTTTTAATGATGACGTTTTTAATGATGGAAAAAACTATGTTTTTTCTAGAGGCTTAAAAAAGTTGTTTTTTACATGCCGAAAAACGATCTTGTGTACGCGGCATAACAATTGTAAAACTTGCATTTATATACCCTTACAAGCCTTATCTTGGTCATCTCTCCTAGATATGATTGGTTGCTAAGATCTACGTCAATGTAACACCTGTCCTCCAACCAGACAAACTTAATTATTCCCAGAATTCCTATATGTTCATTAGTGATTTTTAACTGGTTTTGTCCAATTAAAAACACCTGTGTAGAGACAGTCTGGTACCCAACTGTGTTAGATCAAAGCCTCCTCGTTCTGATACGATTCCACCAACAGATTTACGACTTTGAAAGAATGAACTTTCAATAACCCCACCTTATGCATTATGTCTTGCTTATATATATGCTATATATGCTTAGTCCTTGACTAAGCATTGTATAACGATGTGAAACGCGTCAACTATATTATCGCACCGTTTGCTGTTTCTCTGTTTGTGCAGTGGCTTTTTACTGGATTAAAGGCTTTTATTGTTTTTTACATTTAGTGCGGCTGTCCATACCATTTTGCTTCCATTTATGCTTTGTGCATTGCCTGCACCCATTGGATCTCTCTGAGTTTAGACTCGCCACCGAAGTGCACTCATCTGGAGTGGCGGTCTCTTTCCCCTACTTGGAGCAATGTGTAATTGCGCTAGAGAAAGACACGACCTCCCAGGTAGAAATGGCAAAAGCATTTAAATTACAATTGGAAGAATTAGAAGATCGGAGTCGCAGGAATAATGTGCGACTCCGCGGTATCCCAGAAAATGTATTCCAAGAAAACCTTGGTAACAAGGTAAGGTGCATTTTTCTCCTGATACTAGGAGAGTCTGCTCCAGCTAATATGGTAGGTAGACTCTATAGAGTCCATAGAGCACTAGGCCCCAAACACACAGATCCTAACCATCCATGAGATGTGATCTGCCGCCTCCACTATTATTCACAGGAGTCCATACTTAGAAAAGCTTGGGAAACTGGCATAGTGGAGCTAGATGGCGCATGGATTAAAATATTACCGGACATATCGAAGGCCACATTACAGCGCAGAGCCCTACTTCGTCCAGTTCTAGATCAGATAAGACAGACTGGCTGTACATATCGTTCGAGGTTTCCATTTGCCATTACAATACGCAAAAATGTATCCTCCTTTACACTAAGGTTACAGACAGACCTACCGGGACTCTTCAATTTTCTGGAGATAGAACCTTTTCCTGTGCTGGATTGGCGACAGATACTTCCGCAGATGGGTGGTCGAAAGGAAGTAGCACCCAAACAGGATTAAATAGAACTAAATAGAATGGAAACCCGACAGAGAATATGCTATAGATAAGATAAAATAATATGGCCTGATAAGCTCTGAGAGGGGGGGTGGGGTTGGGGGATGAGCCAAGAGAGGAGAATATTATTTTCCTTTCCTTCTTCTATTCTAAGTTATGGTAATGGGAGAGATTGACCCCAGAGGTTAGAGAAAATCTAGAGGCGCCAATAACTTTGGACAAACTTCAGAACGTAATTGGGACCTCTAAATTCGGTAAAGCCCCAGGCCCAGACGGGTTTTCGATACAGTACTACAATAAATTCCTTCCAATTTTAGGCCCCATATGGTGGAACTGTTCAATAAAGTAAGTTTTGTAAACATCCTTCCCTGTAATTCTCAAGGAAGGAAAGGATCCCACTTGCTTCAGTAGCCACAGGCCTATATCATTCCTGAATTGTGACCTTAAATTATTAACGAAGATTATTGCCACCTGAATTGTGCAACATTTATAGTCCATGGTAAACCTGGACCAAGTGGGATTCATTCCAACCAGAGAAGCTTGTGATAATACAATAAAAGTCCCGTCCATAGGGGGCGCCCGGGCGACGCCCCCCCCCCCCGTAGTCATTAAAAAAAAACGGGCCCTTTAAGAATTTAAGAATGTAGTTTTTACTAATATTGACTGCAGCGCGGCCCCCTCTGGCTCTCGCAAATAACATACATTCATTCATGCATGAATGTATGTTATTGTTGCCAGCTGACGCTGGTCTATTCAGATGGCCGGACCTTGGGCGCCGGATACCTGAATAACGGCAGCTGGTTGGCTGTGCGGAAGTGCCGCTGGCTCTGATAGGCTTTCCGAGTACAGCCCTCGTCTCGCGGATGCTTTATTCAGGGAACGTACGGGGGTGCGTTCCTTGGATAAGACTGACCGCCGTCTCAGCCAATCAGGTTCACCGATTCTGGTTATCGGTAACCTGATTGGCTGAAGCGTCATTGAGGGCGGGAGAAGACATCGAGGGACGTGGAAGCAGAAAGGTAAGTGCATTTTACAGGGCACAGCGGCGACAAAGGGCACAGTGGCATAAATGGGTACAGTGGTGACAATGGGCACAGTGGCAACAATTGAGAGGCACAGTGGTTGCGTTTGATGGCACAGTGGTGACAATTGATGGCAAACTGGTGTTTCATTGAAAGGGGCACCATGGTTTTGCGATAAACTTTTGTCTGACCTAAAGAGACACCCTTTGATCGGTCTTACAATACGAATCTGTTCACGCGTGATCGTTAAAACCTCTCTCTCGACAGTGGACTCGCCTTTTTTTTTTTGTAAAATCTTCGTGTGGATGGCATAGCAATACATCACAACAATTGTCGTAAAAAAGCGTCTCACATCAAACAATAAGCCATCTATATACGGTTTTTCAACATAACATAGAAAGAAAAACAAGGCAGTCTTTGAGAGAAGAGAAGGAGGGAGCAACTAATCCCATTGGGACCCGTTACTTATGATAGTATCACAGGGAGCTTGAGGGCCAGGCAGCGGGTCGAAAGCGGAGACCACCCCCCCCATAAAATACACATAATTTTAAGGCCTAGGTTATAGGGGCGACACATCTCCAACATCATGTCGGATAACAAAAGGGGTACCTCAGTACTTGTAGGAGGGACAGGACGACCGGAGGCCAACCCAGCCAGTCATACGGACAACAAGTGAGGCTAAACATATTGTGCAAGTTAATAGGATAGGCCGGCCGGGCGTGCCCGGAGAGAAGGGGGGCCACCCTGGGCCTCCGTCTTACCTTCCCCCCCGCAACAGCCCCCACCGACCCCCACAGCAGTCGACAGGCCTGTCCCGGGGTGACAAAACAAGTGCCTAGCCCTCAGAGGGGCCAGGCTGCCCCCCAGAAGCAGGCCGTCGAGTGGACTCGCCTTTGATGCCTATTCTTGGGAACCCGAGATTTCTTCCAGGTTTGAGAGACCATCACTTTTCTACCCTGTGAAAAATGTATCGCTTTCGAGCATCGCATTTTTTTAGTATCGGATGGCTGGCCATCCATAACCGCTCTAATGGAACCTGCGGGCCCCTTGCGATTACCCTTCTGGACTGCTGTGCAGCTCCACCACTTTCTTTATGCATTAAAGTCACCAGAGAGGTTTAGACAACAATTAACCATATTCGAATAATTTTGCTCGAAGAAGGGGACTTTGTAACAAACACTCTAACAAACACCCCCCCCCCCCCCCCCGGAACAACCAAACATATCTTGGATAGAGAAATGGGAGAGGGATGAACTGTAAGTTTACAATCAGCCAAAGACAAACAATGATTGAACTCTCACTGAAATCATCTATTTGTACTAAGATTCAGTAGACGAATTATAAAATATTGACAAGATGACACTATACCCCACAGAGATTACATAAATGATATCCTGAAACATCAGATTATTGCTAGAGATGCCTGGAGGAGGGAGGTACGATGCTCCATATTTTTTGGTCCTGTCCAAAAATAACATCTTATTGTAAGGAAGTACGGAACATCATTCAAAAATTTACGGACTACATAATACCAGAGGATTTTACTACATGTTTACGAATATCCCTGTCAAAAAATATAAGAAATTTATCTTACGACATTTAGTAAACACAGCCAAAGCATGTATCCCACTTGGGTGGAAAAATATGCTACCTCCTACGGTTGGATGCTTGCTCCATAAAGTGTAAGATATAAATAGGATGGAAGATCTTACACTTTCAGCACAAAACCAACAAAAAAGGAATGAGTTATGGACACAGTGGAATATGTTTGTGCTTTCTGAAGAAGGTTTGATCTTGCTTAACTCATGATGGTCAGACATAGGTACTACATCTAAAACCGCTAATAACTAGTTATCCAGGGTACCCTCTTCCCTTATTTTTTTCCCTCCCCTTTTGCCTCCATCTATTTCTTTCCCCCCCCCCCCCCCCCCTTAAAAATCTTTTTTTTTTTTTTGGTTTTGTTTTGTTCTGCTGTTTTTGTCTTATAATTTTGAAAATGAATAGGGCGATTCCAGATACAGCGACTAGGGGTGGTCCCCCTGCTCGCTGTAACACCAGCATTGGGAACCCTCTTAAGGGGTGCATGGATGGTGCTATGAAGGATGTGACTATTATTTTGTGATTATTGACTCAGAACTTTGATATATCTGTTATGTTGTTGTGTGTGTGTGTATATATGATACGAGAATCTGGACCCGCCCTTGGCGGTTGAAATAAAATATTTGAAAAAAACAAAGTTATATCGATCTGTTCAGACACTATACTGTACACTGTAGTGTTGGCGCTACTGGCACTAATCTGACTCTGCAGACCCTAACTGACGCTAAAACTTTATTACCCACCGGGTGATTGATCGGGGGTTAAACCTTTTATTGTTAATATACGGAGGGGGCCCTGACGCTGTATTAAAAAAAAAAAAAAACAGCGTCACCTCGCTGTGATCACTGGTGATGGGTGATCGAGAGGTTGAACCTTTTTTAGGGGGGGTCCCTAGACGTATCTGGGCCTACTACCAAGTACCCGAACACTGCTTATTGTCACAAATTACACCAGTACAGTGATAAAAGAAATATGAACACTGCATTAGGTGACAAGGAGTGAAGGGGGGGTTAACTAGGTGGGGCGATTTGGGGGTGACAAGTGTGCCCATGTGTACTGTGTCAGTATAGTGTTGGTGCAACTTACTCTGAGATGTCTTCTCTCTCTGGAATGAGTTCCATGAGGGGAGATGACATCACTTCCCTTGCTATCGCTATTGCCCTTCCATCAAGAGTGGAGACAGTCTAAAGGCCGTGATGGCGAATCTTGGCACCCCAGATGTTTAGGAACTACATTTCCCGTTATGCTCATGCACTCTGCAGTGTAGTTGAGCAGCATGGGAAATGTAGTTACAAAACATCTGGGGTGTCGAGGTTCCCCATCACTGGCCTAAGGCATGCTATGTGTTACTGACTGGATCACCATGTAAAAATAAAGGAAAAAGGGTATAAAAAAAGAAAACTAATACAGCCATCACATTTAGGGATTGGTAATCTGCAATATATTACATTTTGTCTTTGTGTTTTTTTGTGGGGGAGTGCTGTGCAGCTCTTGTTCTGGGACTAGATCATATGACTTCTGCCCATTCAAACAGCTTGCAAGCAGCCCTATACTTTTGGCAGCAGACACCGCTCGTTACCAATGGGGGTGAACAGCCAATGGACATGGCTGTTTACCACATGTCTCAGTGACTCGCCGCCAACAGTACAGGGCTGCGCACACACGATCGTGTGCATGTCATTTGAATGGGCCGGAGTCATATGACGTAGTCCCAGGCTGTTCGTGGTTGTTGTTTGTGGGTTGTTGCAGCTCTCCACATTCTCATACCAGATCCTTACAGACATTTTGGAGTCCACATCAGATATTCTCAGCCACGACAGCAGGAATTTACCTTGTCCTGTTGGTGATTTTTTGGCTGTGCTCTGTCCTGGGGACCTCGCCTACCTCAGCTCCCGGTGGAGACATTTGTGATGCTCCCTTACCCCTCAGTATTATGCAGTGACATGTCGAGTGCTTAAAATGGTCATACGCATCATCTCCTGATGAGGTGGTATTATTTCCCTGAAACGCATAGAGCTTAAAGAGATGCATACTTAATGACTTCATCTGTGAGGACATTCATTCCTTTTTTAGAAATATTATATGAATTTGTACATGGAGTAAGAACAGGAATGTTACCATATATTGTGTACCACTCATTGAAGAAATTACTAATTTGCTAAATTTTATGACCGAAACCGAGGCATTTGTACACACAATTTTCAGTCTTTTTTTTATTTATGGCACAAGTGATTATATACCACCAAAAAGCTCTATTTGTGTGAAAAAAAAGGTTGCAAATTTGAAAGCTGAAAGATGGCCTGGGCAGGAAGGGGTGAAAGTAGGAGTATTGAAGTGGTTAAAGTGTGTGACCATTTAGTAGGATATAATACTTGAGGGCATATTACTTGTGAGCAAAACATTAAATCTTTATGAAAATGCAAAAATGGGTATGTGTGTATATAATATATATGTATGTATATATAAACATTATCCCTTTTATTTTACTTTTTAGTACTGAACTCTGCTGTCCAGCTTGTATTCCTTTCTACCGCTGGGTGATGGTGATCGTAACTGGAGGACTTGCGTTAGTGAGTGCGTTGCCTCTAAGCTCCATCATGATCTGGCCTATCAAAATGCGGTTTTGTAAGTATTGATGTTGTATGAATAATATTGTATGTAACCCATAAGTTAACTGCTTGGAGCACTATTCCTAATTTCACTTAATAGGCTAAGGCTGAGAATGGAAAATGTAGATTTTACTTTGAAAGTTTTAAAGTGCTTATTTTTTCTTGTCTGTCCAAAGATCAGCTGTAGAGAAAATATATGCTCTTTTTAATTTAGCATTTTGGCAAAGCTTTATTTGTATAGGCCAACTCTCGTTTCTCAGTTTTCTTCCTGAAAAGTCTGCAAGTAATGGTACTGTAACATAAAGGAAACTAAGCGCGGGGAGGGGCATGCACGAAGCCTGAGGGAGTGGACATGCTTCCTTAGAGCTCCGCTCCTGGACTGGGCAGACCGGAGAGACGTGGATGTAAGTAACTATTAAAAGTTCAAAGAACACTGCCTCTCCGCCCACAGAAGCTGCTGGTGTCGCCATAATGACACTAAAAACCTCTAAGGCAAAATTTAAAATGGGAACATCCAGGGAGGCGCCAGCTAATCTGTCTTCTAAAATGGAGGCATCAGTTACCTCACAGCTGAACACACAGCGCTCCCTGAAAACCCTGTCACACAGCTCAAAGCTGCAGGAATACTCCGGTGAGTCTGACTCAGAAATTGAGGATTCACAAACAGTAATTCATTCTCGGATGTTTAAACAACGTATGCTAAATAAGGCATTAAAACAAACTTCTGACCATATCACTAACCTGTTAACAAGAGAAACTAGGGAACAGCTGACCTGGAAATGAGAGTGGATAGCATAGAGAACCATTCGCAACATTATGTCTCTGAAATTGAGCATCATACAGCGGAGCTCCACCCTAAAATGGAACTTCCACTCATCGGAACCCTCCCCCCCTCCGGTGTCACATTTGACACCTTTCAGGAGGGTGGGGGCTTGCGATACCTGTATAAGGACAGGTATTTGCACCCACTTCCGGCCACACAGTCTGCGGGTATACTGCATGGACAGGACATCACACCCCCCCCCCCCCCCGTTGTGTTCTGGGAAACACACGGCTTCCAGAAGACAGCAGGGACCGGTGAGCGCGGCTCACACGACTCGCACATGTGCCGTAGGGATCCGGACAGTGAAGCTGCAATGCTTCACTTCCTGGTTCCCTCACCAAGGATGGCTGTGGGGGCAGCAAAGTGACGAGCGATCGTTCGTCCTCTGCTGCCGATGGCGCTGGACTCCAGGACGGGCAAGTGTCCTAATATTAAGTCAGCAGCTGCAGTATTTGTAGCTGCTGGCTTTTAATTATTTTTTTTCGACGGAGATCCGTTTTAAGGAGGAGATATTTTACTTTACAGTCCCGCATTGATGACCAATAAAATAGGGACAGAAGATCTAATTTGAGGATTAGAGGAATCCCTGAGACTGTTGAGGATATCGTATTTGCCCTCTTTCAGGAGATGCTGCCTGGCGTACCTGTTGAAAGGTTAGAATTTGTTAGCTCCGTGGAAGCCTTAAGCGATCGGATATCTGATGGAATCGAATCCGATGGATTTTTTCGTCGGATATCCGATGAAGCTGACTTTTTCCTATCGCCTTCCAGGACGGCACACCTGAGAGATGAGGGCTCCTCCCCACAGGAAACACAATCAATTGACAGCATGTTAGAAGTCCCCACCCTTCCCCTTGATCCCCAGTATTGATTGTGTTTCTCCCGAACACAGCGACATGTTTTTTGTTTAAAAGACCGGGAGGGTCTAATGGTACCCCTGTAGAGACAAGTTTTAGGGAGGCCGGGGAGGGCTCAACTAACCTGTAGGCCTGTCCTTCTCACAGGTCGCCCCAAGTGTGCACCAGCGCTCTGGCCGCAGGGAGTGTGCGCCATCGCTGTATTTCAAAATTGCCGCCATTCGCCGCTCTCTGCACTTTCGGGTTTTCATATACAGGAAGCACTGGTCTCCAAGCCTCGTTCTGAACAGCTGCATCACAGGAAGTGGACGGCGTTGACTCAGTGCAACCTGGAAGTGCCAGGAAACACCGGGAGACAGCGTGAAGAGCAAGGGGGTGAGAAGCGGTCTGCTTGCTGTACCAGCCCCTCTAGCGGTACCAGCAGCCCAGGACCCAGCCAACCTCCTCATGGAACAAGAGGAAGGGAAGGCAAATGTGACTGCAGGCAGATCCAGGTCGGGGACCAGTGAGTACAAACCCCCTTGGAAAGGGAGTGGGAGGTCCTGACTTTCAGGGGTCTGAGATTCCGGGGCCAGCCAGAACAGGAACTGGATTTCACTTCTCGCCTTACCCTTTCCCCTCCCCTGTACAAACCTGCAGTTTTAGGGGAAGACAGGGTAATGTTATGCATATGTGTTGTATCTCTTGTCTTGCAGAATCCCCCAGTGGAACCCAGGAGGCCCCAGATAATTGACCTCCTGCCGCTACAGGGCATAGATCCTCAAAAAATAAAAATGTGGGTACTGGAAGGATAAACTCCCACTCAAAGCCCTTTTGCTATAAATGCATTAATAATTTAGCAGGGAGGGAGGCTTCTGCAATGAGAAAAAGTCTCTCATCTATGCAGACGAAAGCTTTCCGTGAAGCCGCCGGGCAGTCAGTAACCCAAGGTCCTGACATAGAGGATCTTACCCCTAGAGAAGTCATATCCTCCCAGGAAAGCCTCCTCTAAATGGGACCTAGTGCCTTTCTCCCGCCCTCACAATCACTCCCTCTAGCCCAGGTAGAGGAAGAAAAGGAGGACGGGGAGGATATGGAAAGCCAGGCCAGGTCAGAACACAGCTCAGGGGGGGAGTTTGATCTAGACCTGTTAAACCAGATTCAGGAGGATGCAAGGTTAAAGAGACTCCTCTTCACCCTAGAGGATCTGGATTGACTTCTGCAGGCAATATAGGCCACTGAGGAGATTACAGAAGCCCCTAGAATAACTTCAGCATATAGGTATATAGGGGGCTGAGCAAGGCTCAATCCAGGGTGTTCCCACTCCAATCCCTAAAGGGTCCGGGCCAGCTGCTATGAATCTGGCAGGTAGCTCATGGTGGTGCAATTAATTTTTTTTAGCCCTTTAAAGCCTATCTCCTAATTTTTACCCATAGGGTAGGGCATATTATCCTTGAGGAAGGAGCCTGGGGATATAGAGCACTTTCACATCTGACATGTCATCATGTCAGATGGGAAGAAAACCAGAAGTTGGGTATGCTTAGTTACATACCTGTCCAGTCCTCTGAGCCCAGGGATTAAGCTTCCCTTAATCTATTATCCTTAAGTGTTTTTTTTCCTTTTCACTATGGCTATGGCAAACAAATAAAAAGGGGACCCACAAGGATTATCTGTCAGGAAGCCTTTTTCTAAATCGTTCTCCTGAACAGACTAGTGGTTTAAAACCAGATGTTCTTTGTTGACCAAAGTAGTTCCTTGTTTCACAGAACAAATCCCTAATTGGTCTTTTTGGTGGTCCTATGCAGCAGTTACAGACATTATAGACCACGATTGCTAGAATGTTGACAGTCAATCTTTCTATCTTAAAAAAAAAAAATCACAGGCTCTCAGATTTTATCTTTAAGAGCCCATGCCACCTAGATCCTGCATCCGAAGAGAAGGCAGGGGCATATGTGGAGCAGACCTGCAGGTCCGTTACATGATCCGGCTAGGATACCTTCATCACACACTAGGTAGTGTAGGTAAAAAATTCAAGTCAAAATCTGACATTTAGCAGAAAGGCCTTGCAGGCAAGGGTCCCACCCTAAAGTAGGCCTGTTGGTTCCTTTATTATCCTCTCAGGTGTGCCGTCCTGGAAGGTGATAGGAGAAAGATACGCTAAACGCTAGGTGGTAAGTACCTATGTGGAACGATGTCCTTTGCGAACCAGTTCGGGATTACTTTATTACATACTGGGGATCAAGGGGAAGGGTGGGGACTCATAACAAGCTGGCAATTGATTGTGTTTCCTGTGGGGAGGAGCCCTCATCTCTCAGGTGTGCCGTCCTGGAAGGTTCGTAGAAATACCGTTACCGGTAAGTCTAATGTAGGTTTTCATCAGTCTTGCCTACACACCATCAGTCAAAAATCTGACCGTGCCAAAACGTGGTGACGTTAAAACACTACGATGTGCTGAGAAAAATTAAGTTCAATGCTTCGAGCATGCGTCGACTTGATTCTGAGCATGCATGGATTTTTGACCGATGGACTTCCACGCAGACGATCGTTTTTTTCTATCGTTTTTTTATCCATAGGAAAAATTTAAAACCTGTTCTATTTTTTTTTCACCGATGGGACCCACACACGATCAGTTTGTCCGATAAAAACAGTCCATCGGTCTGTTTTCATCGGACAAATCAATTGTGTGTACAGGGCTTAGCCGTCCCCCGGGTCAAACCCCAGCTGCTCATACTTCAAAACAATCACATTGTTTACCACTGGGGTTTTCCATTTTCTTTGTTTCACTCACCTTGAAACCAAATATGTCTGCTGAACCCCTGATGATTTACAGTCAGCATTGATTGAAATGGGCCTTGCAGATCGAGTTTCAACCAAAAATCAAGCCCACACACGTTCTTCCTCACAACCATCCTCGCAGCACAAGACAACCGGTTCAAATTGACTTTTGAACTTTCACTAACTTGTCCTAATAATTTTTTATTTTTTTTGGTCCCCCCCCCCCCCCCCAGGAACTTATCCAGGCCCCCCCTTTTTTTAATATATATATATATATATATATATATATATATATATATATATATATATATATATATATATATATATATATATATATATATATATATATATATATATATATATATATATATAGAAGTGTTGTGTTTGTTACGTGTGTTTGTTTAAATTTTATAAGTTGTGTAATTGTAATAACAACTATCAATTTAATTTTACCTGAATATTCTCATTTCATATGTGATCTCCTCATGTATGGCTCAAGCATTATTGCCAATCAACGTGCCTTTTGTAAATAATAATGTTAGATATGCTTGACTTTTATACCCCCGCCCCCCTTACATTTTTTTTTTTAATATACGAATACTATTGGGTAGATTCAGTAAGTTGGGCCGACTTATCAGTAGATAAGTCGACCTAACTCAGAATCTACGCCGACCTATGTTTAAGCATATGCTCAAACCGAAATACGCTTAAACATATCTAAGATAGGACGGCTTGCGCCGTTCTATCTTAGGTTGCAATATTTTAGATGGCCGCTAGGTGGCGCTTCCATTGCGGCCGGCGTAGAATATGTGAATGAGTTTATACGCCGATTCACGAACGTACGCCCGGCCGCCGCAGTCGATTTACGCCGTTTCCGTAAGGCATTAGCAGGCCTAAAGTTATTCCACCTATTAGGTGGAATAACAATGTTAAAGTATGGCCGCCGTTCCCGCCACTAGATGATAATTTTTTACGTCGTTTGCATAAGTCGTCTGCGAATCGGGATTTACGTCGTTTACTTCCACGTCAAAATCAATAGGCCCGTGCGGCGTTCGTAGCCGCAATGCACACTGAGAAATGTAGGCGCCCGGCGCATGCGCACTTAAGAAAACAAAACGTAAAAAACGTAAGGACAAGCCTCATTGTCAACAAACACGCCCCCCTCCAACACATTTAAATTCAGCGCCCTTACGCCCGCCCGCTTTAGGCTACGCCGCCGTATAGTAGCAGGCAAGTATATTGAGAATCATTACTAGCCTAGCTAATTTACGGCGGCGTAGCCTAAACAGGCTAAGCTACGCCGACGCATCTTTAAGCACTCGTACCTGAATCTACCTATATATGTTTTAAAGCGGGAGTTCACCCGAAAAACACATTTTAACATTAGATTGAGGCTCGTTTTGTGAAGGGGAATGGGGTGTTTTTTTTTGTTTTTTTTTTTAAATCAAAGCAGTACTTACCGTTTTAGAGATAGATCTTCTCCGCCGCTTCCGGGTATGGTCTTCGGGACTGGGCGTTCCTATTTGATTGGCAGGCTTCCGACGGTCGCATACATCGCGTCACGAGTAGCCGAACGTCGGTGCGGCTCTATACGGTGCCTGCGCACCAACGTTCGGCTACTTTCGGAAAATCGTGAAGCGCTGTATGCGACCGTCGGAAGCCTGTCAATCAAATAGGAACGCCCAGTCCCGCAGCCCATACCCAGAAGCGGCGGAGAAGATCTATCTCTAAAACGGTAAGTACTGCTTTGATTAAAAAAAAAACAGCTAATTCCCCTTCACAAAACGAGCCTCAATCTAATGTTAAAAATTTAGTTTTTGGGTGAACCTCCACTTTAAGTAAAAATTTGGCTCAGGGCACACTTGATATGTTACATTTATATCCATGAGTGTATCTAAGCTCATACTTTCCCACTAAGGTGGTCATTAACCACTTCAGCCCGGACCATTTTGCTGGTCAATGACTGGGCCACTTTTTGCGATTCGGCACTGCATTACTTTAACTGACAATTGCGCAGTCATGCTACGTGGTTCCCAAACAAAATTGAAATTTTTTTTTCCACAAATAGAGCTTTCTTTTGGTGGTATTTGATCACCTCTGCGGTTTTTATTTTTTGCGCTATTAACAAAAATAGAGCGACAATTTTGAAAAAAAATGAGTATTTTTGTACTTTTTGCTATAATAAATATCCCCCCAAAATATATAAAAAAAACAATTATTTTCCTCAGTTTAGGCCGATGCATATTTTTCGTAAAAAAAAAAAAAAAAAAAAAAAAAAATCGCAATAAGCGTTTGATTGGTTTGTGCAAAAGTTATAACGTCTACAAAATAGGGGATAGTTTTTTTGCCATTCTCCTATGCGGAGATTCAAATGCGACTATTTTCCCCTTTTTTTTGATAAATCTCCTTAAATCCCACTCTCCAACCTTAACAACCTCACATTCCAACAACTACTTAATACACACAAGTTAGTAGACCCATGGCCTGAATCTAACCCAATTAGTAAGCGTTTCACGAACTGCTCTCAACCACAAAAATAGCTTTTCGCGCATAGACCACATTTTTGTTCTATCTAGCATGGCCCTGGAGATACTTTCCTCTAAAATCATTCCTTCCCCATGGAAGGATCACTGAGCAGTCTATACCACCATAGCCTCCTTACTACCTAGATCACAGGACACGATTTGGTATATCAATGACACTACTTTGACTGTTTGGAAATTGAACAAGCCCTTACGGAATATTTCTCAGATAATGACACAACTGATGTTTCTGATCTTACTTTGTGGGAAGCCCACAAGGCTGTGATCAGAGGCAAACTGATACAACAGGCTAGTGCTATAAAGAAAACACGCAAGGCCCTATTTTCTAAATTAGAAGCCAATTTCAACACATGCCATTCGAATTTCCAAACTTCCCCAACTTCCACTAATATCGCGAAACTGGATAAAGCCCGTCTTGACCTGGACCTTTTTCTTACTGACTCAGTGAAAAGACTTTCACATAAGCATCAACATACCTGTTATATTAAAGCCAATTTGCCTGATACACGTTTGTCGCAAAGTTTAAAAGCCATAAAGCACTCTCAAACGCCAATTAGATTAAAAACATCACTTGATGCATATTCTAGTAATCCAGTGACAATATTCGAGGTCTTCCGCTCTAATTTAGCAAAACTTTACAATTTCTTTTTCAGTTTAGGTCGATATGTATTTTTACATATTTTTGGTAAAACAAATCGCAATAAGCGTATATTGATTGGTTTGCGCAAAAGTTAGAACGTCTACAAACTATAGGAAAGATTTATGGCATTTATATGCTTTTTTTTGTAAAGGATCACTAAAGGAAAAAAAAAATTTGCTGAAATTACTGTTTACAGGGTATAGAGACATAAAAGTTAACTGATTCCTTTTAAAAATGATTAAAAATAGATAAAAAAAACAATCATATAATGTGCCTGTAGTTTCACTTTCGTTTTTAAACTGATTTAATGTTTATGTGAAGTAAAGAGACCCACAGAACAAAAACAAATCCAGGCCAGTGTTTTGTTTTTAAAATGAATCTGATTGGTTCTGTTAAGTTTTAGACACACAGTAATGACAGCTTAGACCACCGTGAAAAGCTCCCAGTATGATGGTTATAAGGAGCCAGACAAGCAGGAAGTGTGGAGATCAGAGCAGTTTTACAGCAACGTCAAAGCAAAAACGAGCAATGAGGACATGAAACCAGTACTGCAGTAAGGTAAAGGAAGCTATTTAGCTAAAAAAAAAAAATTCCTTTAGTGACCCTTTAACTAGTAATGGTGATCTTGCGGTGGACAGGTAGGACACTTTTAACACATTTTTGGGACCATTGACATTTACAGAGTGATCAGTGCTATAAATATGCACTGATTACTATGTAAATGTCACTGGCATGGAAGGGGTTAACACTAGGGGGGGAGGGGCGATCAAGGGGTTAACTGTGTTCCCTATTGTGTGTTCTAACTGTGGGGGGATGGGACTCACAGAGAGAGATGGCAGATCATGGTTTCTACTTTGTAGAAACACACAATCTGCCTTCTCTCTTCTGACAGCACAGGGATTTGTGTACTTACACACACACACAAACCCCCGTGCTGCCGCTCGTGCACGCGATCGCGCGATTTATGTAATTTTTATTCAAATTTTTTTTTATTAATAATGGCGGTGATCTGCAATTTTTTTATCGGGACTGCGACATTGCAGTGAACAGATCGGACACTTCTGACACTATTTTGGGACCATTGACATTTATACAGCGATCAGAGCTAAAAATAGCTGCTGATTACTGTATACATTTCACTGGCAAGGAAGGGGTTAAACACTAGGGGGCGATGAGGGGCTTAAGTGTGTTCCCTCAGCGTGTTATAACTGTAGGGGGCATGGGCTACCACTGACATGACAGAAATCACTGTTGCCGATGACAAGGAACAGAAGATCTGTCGTGTTACTAGGCAGAACAGGGAAATGCCTTGTTTACATAGGCAGTTCCCCGTTCTGCCTCTCTTTGCCGCGAACGCAGGTCGTCGGCGGACATAGAGTCCGCAGGCGCACTCCCGCTATCCTGCTTTTGCTGACTGACTGTAAGGAAAGGACTGAGTGTCAGGGAAATGTCCGTAGTAGAAGTACTGGCAATCTTGCCAGTAGAAGAAGTGGGAGCCATAGGCTTATCATGTGACAGGAAAATCCTTCCTGATGCCTATTTAAAGAGAGCTCTGACCATCAGGCGGTGCTGACTGGTCTTCAGCTTGTACCCGGATACCCTGAACCTTGCTGTTACCTTGCTGATCTCCTGTTGCTGAACCCGGCTTGCCCTGACCCTGTTCCTGAACTCTGTTATTCCCTGAGTACCGGTTTCTGATCCTGGCTACTCACCTGACGCTGCTACCGCCTGCTGGTTGGTACCTCGCTGCCCGCCTTCCACTTGACCCGGCTTTCTGTATGACCCCGCATCTGCTTCCTGTGCTGAGCCCTGGCAACCCCCTGCGACTTCCTGCTACAAGTCTTTCAGGAACTACACCTCATGTGATATCCAGTGTCGCTACTCCCGCGGAGTGCCTCCTACTCATCCCGGCTCGCACCTCCCGCTACTGCTGTCGGAGTCTTCATCTGCAGGCACTCGTGTTCCTTCTGTCCCTCGGTGTCCTCTGTTTCATCTCCAGCGGTGCCAGGGTGGGAGATGCAAGAGAGGCCGACCTCGTCATCTCAGTCTCCCATCAGGTAAGTGACACTGACGTTCAGGAACATCAGTTTGTGCAGGAGAGCCATTCTGCCGACGTATATTGGCATGAGCCAATCGGCAAGTGGTTAAGAAAAAAAAAACTGGAAGGGGAATGGATTCATCACTTGGATACCGTGATTCCTAGGAGATTGAACTCTGATTTTGATTTACATCTGTTTACGTGATTGAATTTTTTTTATATCTGTTCTATTAGAGGTTGTAAACCCTTGTTTTTTCACCTTAATGCATCCTATAACCTAGGGGGGTTATCTGATGCGGGGAGGAGCCACGAGAGCCGCCGAGGGACCCCAGGAGACGGTTTTCTGGGCCACTCTGTGAAAAAAATGCACAGTGGAGGCAAGGATGACGTGTTTTTGTTTTGTTTTTTTATAACCTAAGCTTTCCAATCGTTTTGGGGATATTAGGATGTTTTTTGACTATCTCTTATGATTATCTGTGATTAGTTTATTAAGGGGTGTGATACATTTGCCTATATGTCTCAGTTTACTGCTACCTGCTAGCCATATGGGTAGAGGTAGAAAGGAATTTCATGTGTGATTCATTCCTCTGACAGGTTATTGACGTGCTAATGTCCCCTCACTATTCTAAACGTTAATTGATCTATTGTGTTGTGTGAAGAAGATCTGTGTTTACCCTTAAAAGATGTGTATTGTATCATCAGGCTAAATGATTAGAGAAGTAGTATGTTAATTATTCTGATTGCTTCAGTGTATTAATTAACTCCACTGATGTCTTTATCTAAAGAAACGTGTCTGCATGGTCGGCTCCGACTTGTCTCCTATAATCTGTATGGGAAACCCCACTGTGTGAGGGGGGCGTTCCTAACAGGCTGTAACCACATATAAGCTGAGTTTTTGTGTCATTAAAGTGTCTTGTTCTAGCAGTAAGCTTGGCATGTGTGGCTTTCTGGGCGACTCCAGGGATATCCCTCCTCGTGGAATATTGGGGTGATTTTCGTTATGGGAAGAAGGGAACGTTGACGGGGATATCATACCAATACCGTCACAAGGGGTTATTAGATGCTTTCCCTGGAATCCATTTATGTATATTTATTTATATTTGAGAGAAAAGCAGAAAGTTTTGAGGCAACGTTGGAACTTCATGGTATGGATTCACAGTAGTCAAGGTAATTATAAAAAGAGTATCAACTCATTTTTAACCAAATAATAAAATTCCCATAAGGGCAAGAAATTCACATATTGAAAATAGAATCACTCGGATGAAAACTGGAAGGGAATAGAAGTTTCAACCCTAGATATTGGATTAGATATTCATCCTTGCTCAGTTCTCAACTCTGTTTCGCTGTCAAACCGCTTCTTTAGGAGTATAACTCAGAGAGGTTTATTCTATAAAAGAATCATACATGTATATGAATACACAATAAGAAGAAATGCATAGAAATTGCAGAGTATGAAGTGCACCACCAGATAACTGCCATGTGGGTACGTCTCCATCTATAATGTACCACTGATTGCGCAAACATAATCGCCCACAGGAGAAAGACTGGCATCTCGAGGCCACAATGGCAGTCTCCCGGGTGGGAGTGCGGGTGCCAAATGAAGGCAAAGGGTAGTGAAAAACTGTCAAGTTCAAACAAAAAAAGACATATAAAGACATACAACAACCTTTAACCACTTCCCGCCCGATCAACAGACAATTGATGTCTGGGAAGTTGTTCTGTAATCTGACTGGACGTCTATTGACGTCCAGCGGGATACCATACCGGCACGCGCCCGTAGGGGCATGCAGCGCGGCGATCGGTGGTGCGGGTGTCAGTCTGACACCCTGCATCTCGATCTCGGTAAAGAGCCTCCTGTAAACGGGAAAAGCCGTTGATCGGCTCTTCCTCACTCGCGTCTGACAGACGCGAGTAGAGGAGAGCCGATCGGCGGCTCTCCTGACGGGGGGTATACGTTGATTGTTTATCAGCATAGCCCCCGTGCTGATGCCCACACTGGACCACCAGGGAAGCCATCAGGAAAGGGGGCAACATGGATGGCCTGGTATGTACCACAAATGGGCACTGACTGGCAACATGGGCACAACATAGGAAACATTAAAAAAAGTGTCCAGCAATGCCACCATCAGTGCCACCTCTCAGTGACCATCCATGCCCATCAGTGACCATCATCAGTGCCACCTCGTTGGTGCCACCTTATCGGTTCCCATCAATGCCGGCTTATCAGTGCAGCCATATCAGTGCCCGTAATTGAAGAAAATGTACTTATTTACAAAAAAATAACAAATTTTTTTTTTTTTTTTTCCTTAATGTCGTTTTTTTTTTTGTTGAGCAAAAAATGAAAATCGCAGAAGTGATCAAATACTACCAAAAGAAAGCTCTATTTGTGGGAACAAAATGATAAAAAAAATTGTTTGGGTACAGTGTAGCATGCAAAAGATAGTGCAGCGCTATTGGCAAGTCCATAAAGAAGTCATCCACGTGATCTTCAAAGCGTGACTATAGATAAAAACATGTGGGTGATGAGCGTGGAATATAGTGAGAAACCTCCACCAATAGCAGAAATGGCCGCTCACCTCACAGGGTAGCCCCTTTGTTAGATAGGGTCATAAACGGTTTCCCATGAGGGTAAAATCCAGGCAAATGCTCCAACAGGGACCAAGCAAGCGGACTCACAGATGATTCCAATAAGGGATGTATCCAATCATGAAAAAAGATGACATACCATAGTGCTCTCCGCAATAATAATAAAAACAGTGGAAGGCTGCGGGTGACGTCACGTCCTTCCCTACCGGTAGGGAAGGACGTGACGTCACCCGCAGCCTTCCACTGTTTACCACACCGCACTGTTTCCTGGCACTGGTTATAGTGCCTATGTTTGTAAGTGTTTACATTTTTATATTAAAATGTTTTATTATTATTATTGCGGAGAGCACTATGGTATGTCATCTTTTTTCATGATTGGATACATCCCTTATTGGAATTATCTGTGAGTCCGCTTGCTTGGTCCCTGTTGGAGCATTCACCTGGATTTTACCCTCATGGGAAAGCGCTTATGTTTTCAAAGTTTGGGATTTAATTTATAGACCGTTTTCCTTTAATTTTTTTTTATCAATAACAATTTTATTGGTCAAAGGTTCAAGTTTGCAAAATATACAACCGTTCGGTGCAGTTAGCTAGCACAGATAAAACAGGAAGAAGTATGTTAACCATGGAGCAAGGAGTGTACATTATCTTTGCTAAACGTATATCGCTTTGCCAGCCAAGATACAGGTGTCATCGTGTTAAAGTGCAAGCTGGCCTTGGTCTTCAAGAAACATTTTGCATTCTGTGGTCAACTTGAACAACATTTCTAACTTCTAAGTAATGTAGCAGCCGGAGACACTAATGGTCTCCCGGAATAAGAAAGGAAGGGGAGAGAAGAAAAGAAAGAGAGAGTAGAACAGAGAGAAAGTGTCATCAAAGCTGACCAGGTACCTTCTCATGGTGGGTCCTCCCGGTGGTGCCACAACTCCCAGACGGTTGTGTCTGGGTGGTAATTTTCTCCATGGTTTCCACGTCCTTGATCCTGGCGCATAGGGCCACAGGTGGGGGGGGGGGGGTTCAGCGTTTCCAGTGCAACGCCACCAGGCATCGGGCCGCCGTGAGGATGTGTCGGGCTAGTTTCTTTCATAGGGACGGGAGTCGTATCGACGGGAGGCCTAGGATAAAGTATTTTGGGGTTGGGGGGATCTGCCTGTCTAGGAGTCGCTCCAGTAACTGTCGGACCGAGTCCCAAAAGGGGACAATCAGTGGGCAGCTCCAGTAAATATGGAGGTCGCCCTTCGCCCCCAGGCAGCTCCAGCAGCGATCCGAGCTAGAGGGATAGATGGCGTAGAGGACGTCTGGAGTCCTATACCAGAAACATAGGATTTTGTAGATATTTTCTTTATAGAGTGTGCAAATCGAGCTCTTGGCCGCCTGTACCCAGATCTCGTGCCATTGTTCCACGGGGATTTCCTCGCCTAAAGCCTTTTCCCATTTGATCATGTATGCATGTTTGCCTTTCACCTCTATGGGCCAGGCGTTCAGTATAGTATATATTCCTGAAATCAATCCCCTCTGAGCTGAGCCCGCTAGAATCAAGCGTTCAAATGGGGTCGGGGAGGAAAACTGTAATTTCGGTGCGATCGTCAAGGCATAGTGGCGTATTTGGAGATACCCGTAGAATTCCCAGCCTGGGAGATCGTATTGGGCCTGTAGTTCGGCAAAAGAGCGTAACTTACGGGTCAGGGGATCTACTAGATTCCCAAAGTGGAAGAGGTTCCGCGATGTCCATGGGTGTGACATGTGATGGGTAAGGCTGTCTGGCACCTTAGGGTTGCAGGCAAAGGAGGTCAGGAGCGAGCTGTCGGAGGTTTTCTTATGTTGGGGCGTCGGCTTACGCCAAACTCGTCGGAACACAGTCATTGGGCCGAGCATATGTTCAGGGTCTACCTCCGCGTTTGCACTCCACAGTAGATTGTTGGGGTGGACCGGGGCTAACCATAATTTCTCAATTTTCGTCCATTTATTATAAAAGTGCAATGTGAACCAGGACGCTACGGCCCGCAGCTGTGCCCCCTGGTAGTATCTAACGAGGTCCGGAAAGGCCAGACCTCCATCTGATAGCGCCGCCAATAGGACCGAACGCTGTATCCTGTGACGCTTGTAATTCCAGGTGAACTGCAACAGGTCCGTCTGGAGTTTCCGTGGAAGCGCTTCCGATTTGGATGCGTTAATTTTGTTTCCCGAGAGGACGCTGTATCGATCAAGTTCACCGTGGAGGTTTGGTAAGGATATTCTAGGTTGGGTCAGGGTCAAAATCATATCATCCGCAAACAGTCATATTTTAAACTCCTGGTCTCTGACCATGATGCCCTTAATGCTGGCATTCCCTCGAATTGTGGCCGCTAGGGGTTCCACACACAGCGCAAATAGTAGGGGAGAGAGCAGACAGCCCTGCCTAGTGCCATTTGTTACCGAGAACGAGGAGGAGAGGGCAAAGGGAGTCTTAACTTGGGAGGATGGGTTTGCGTATAGGTGCCGAATCGCCTGGAGGAAAGGACCTCGGAATCCCACGTCTTGTAGCGTCGCAAACAGGAAGGGCCACCTCAGGCGATCGAAGGCCTTTTCTGCGTCCAGGCTAAGTAGGAGGAACTGCAGGCCCTCCCTGTTTGCCACTTCCACTAGGTCAATCACTTTTCTGGTGCCCACCTGGTCTTTATGGATTAGGGAGGGGAGGACCGCGTTCAAGCGAACAGAGCAATTTAGTAAAGATTTTGAGGTCTGGATTTAGGAGGGCGATGGGTCTGTAGTTGGCACAGAGTGAAGGGTCTTTTTCTGGCTTTGGTATTACTGTGATAAAGGACCGTTGCATATCTACTGGGACGGGAGTGTCACGGAGGAATGCATTAAATAGTTTGCACATGTAGGGGAGCAGGATTGGATGGGGCGTCTTATAATATTCGAAGGGGAAGCCGTCTGGTCCCGGGGCCTTGCTGGGGGGGCAGGGATTTAATGGTGGACTCTAGTTCCTCTTCCGTTATCGGGACATTAAGAGGATAAATCCTCAGGTCTCAGCTGGGAAATCCCACTGTCCTCAAAATACTGGGCCATGCGTTGAGCTACTTCAGGGGAAAGAGGGCTGCTTGGGATGTCGGGGTTGTTATAGAGCTGCGTGCAGAACTCCGCGAACGAGTGGGCTATATCTCTTGGGTGTGTGAGTAAGGGGCCCGCGTCAGATTAATTTGATGAGGTGTCGAGGCTTGGGTGTTGTCCCGCAACTTCAGAGCCAGGAGGGAGTGGGCCTTGTTCCCCTTGTCGTCGTAGAATAGCTGCCTTAGTCTGACTAAGGCCTTTTCAACCTGACCCACGGCCAGATCACTCAGGGTACCCGTAGAGATGTGATCTTTTTGAGAAGCGCCAGGGTAGGAGCGTTCTGTAGCTGGCCCTCCATCACCTTGAGCTCCCCCTTCCGTCCGCATTCTCAGAGCCTGTGCGTCTTTCTTCATGGCGGCCGATAGAGCCAAACATTTGCCTCGTATCACCGCCTTGTGGGCTTCCCATAATATGGGTGGAGTTACGTCTGGTGTGTCATTTTCCGCAAAGTAATACTTTAAGGTTGACTTTAATTCGGTTTTTGAAGGGAGGTGTTGTAGTAGGAATGTGTTCAGTCGCCAGGTACATGGCTTGCGGGTGGGGGCGTCTAAAGCTATAGTCAATAGGACTGGTGCATGGTCTGACCAGGATATTGGGAGGATCTGGGCCGCCTAAGTTTGTCTAAGGGCTGTGTTGTTGACGAAGAAATAGAATATCCGGGAGTGAGTACGGTGGGGGGCTGAATAGAAAGTGTACTGTCTGTCACCGGGGTGGAGGACCCTCCAGGCGTCAAATAAAGCGTAGCGCCTAGAAAGTTGGCGCAACTGTCTCGAGTCTCTGAGAGCTCGGGCCGAGACTGTCCTGGGGTTCAGTACATGGTGATCCGATGCCGCAGACTGGGTCAGGTTGAAGTCCCCCCCCACCACGAACAGCCCACTGTCCATGCGGTGAAGACGGGTAGAAACCTTAGATAGGAACCCATGTTGGCCAGTGTTTGGGGCGTATATTGTGCAGAAAGTGACCTTTTTGGTCGTGCCAGAAGCCCTGCAATATGAGGAATTGGCCCTGCGGTTCACTATAATGGTATGATCTAACAAAGGGGGAGTCCCTCTTGACTAGTATAGCAACTCCCGCCCGTTTGTGGGGGCGTTTTTCTTTCATTTTAATCTGGTGGCATACAGAGCCAAAAGTATCCGTTGTGCCTGTGTTAAAATATGTCTGGACCTTAACTGTGTGTGTGTGTGTGTGTGTGTGTGTGTGTATGTATGTATGTATGTGTGTATATATATATATATATATATATATATATATATATATATATATATATATATATATATATATATATATATATATATATATATATATATATATATATATATATATATATATATATATATATATATATATATATATTATAGAGAAAAAGTTCAAGAGTTGCTGCACTTAAAATGGTTTTATTTTTCCAAATATTCTCGTAAAGGTTACATACCAAAGAAGTATACAAAATATTCAGACATGGATGTCCGTTTCGGGCTTACATGCTACCGCCCTTCTCCAGATCAAGTCAGAACATATCTAACAATTTCATCAAAGTCATGTGATTTTAACCACTTCCATACAGGGCACTTACGCACCTTCCCGCCCAAGCCAATTTTCCGCTTTCAGCACTGTCGCACTTTGAATGGCAATTGCGCGGTCGTGCTACACTGTACCCAAACAAAATTGGCGTCCTTTTTTTCCCCACAAATAGAGCTTTATTTTGGTGGTATTTGATCACCTCTGCGATTTTAATTTTTTTTTGTGCAACAACTAAAAACGTTTTTATTTTTTTCTGTTAATTTTTTTGTAAATAAGCAAGTTTTCTCTTTCAATTACGGGCACTGATATGGCGACACTGATGGGCACCGATGAGATGGCACTGATGGACATCGATGAGGTAGTACTGACGGGCACAGATGAGGTGGCACTGATTGGCGGCGCTGGTATGCGGCACTGATGGGCACTCATGGGCAGCACTGATGGGCACTCATAGGCGGCACTGGGCACTCATGGGTGGGCACAGATGGGCACTGATAGGTGGGCACAGATGGGCACTGATAGGTGGGCACGGATGGACACTGGGGTGGCACTGATGGACACTGTGGGGTGGCACTGATTTACCCATGTGTGCCAATCAGTGCCCATTTGTGGGCACTGATTGACATCTTTTTTATGCTTTTTTTTTTTTTTTTTTTTGCTCAGACTTCCCCCCCCCCCCCCCCTTTTTTTTTTTTTTTTTTTGCCCTTCCCTGGTCCAGTGTGGCGATCCGAGGGGGGGCTGCGCTGATAAACAATCAGCGCGAACACCCCCTGTCAGGAGAGCCGCCGATCGGCTCTCATCTACTCGCGTCTGTCAGACGCGAGTGAGGAAGAGACATCAACGGCTCTTCCTGTTAACATCGTGATCAGCCGTGGTTGGACACACGGCTGATCACGTGGTAAAGAGTCTCCGTGAGAGACTCTTTACCGAGATCGGTGTTGCGGAGTGTCAGACTGACACCCTGCAACAACGATCGCCGCGATGCGCGCCCCAGGGGGTGCGCAGCGGCTCAGAATCCTGAGGACGTCATTTGACGTCCAGTCAGGATTCTACAACCACTTTACCGTCGTCAATCTGTCATTGGCGGGCGGCAAGTGGTTAAACACTTCACAAACTACATCACGTATGGAATCAATTGCATGGTTAATTGCTTACTAATACAATCCAATTCACACATGGTTATTTCAAGTATTTCACACCATGGATACAAAAAAGGGTTAATCCAGCCGGCCACAGTCTCAAAATTCCCCAGGAGCCATCCAAAAAAAAAAAATGTATATATATATATATATATTATATATATATTTTTTGAAAAGTGTGTATATGTATGATGTGTGTGTATATGTATGTATGTATGTATGTATGTATAAAGAATATATATTGAATAAAAAGACAGAAGGGAAAAATAAATGTAGACCCATATTATATATATATATATATATATATATATATATATATATATATATATATATATATATATATATATATATATATATATATATATATATATATATATATATATATATATTATAATCTCATGTGAAAAAACACTTTTTTGAAAAGTGTTTATATGTATGATATGTATGTGTGTGTGTGTGTGTGTGTGTGTGTGTGTGTGTGTGTGTGTGTGTGTATATATAAGGGTTGTCCCGATACCACTTTTTTAGGACTGAGTACAAGTACCGATACTTTTTTTCAAGTAGTCGCCGATACCGAATACCGATACTTTTTTTTAAATGTGTCCCCAAATGCAGCCATGTCCCCCCCATATCCAGCCATGTCCCCCCCATATCCAGCCATGTCCCCCCATATCCAGCCATGTCCCCCCATATCCAGGCATGTCCCTCCATATCCAGGCATGTCCCCCCATATCCAG